>NC_056748.1:32385191-32567691 GCF_019279795.1 Protopterus annectens
TATACTGGCAAACAAATTTTAAATAAATAAATAAAAATAAATAATGACAGTATGAAAACTAAAGCCACTAGGATCTGTCTTTGAAAGACTAAAACCACTATTCCCCTGTTAAGATTTAATTATGAATTTTTTCAGGCTATAACACAGAAGTCCTCCCTTACAAAACTCAGAATTGCAGTTTAACCCTCACTATTTCCACTGCAGCACACATCTGAATTTGATTCTACAGTTTCAGCTATTTTAAAGTATGGCATTGCAGTCACATCATGTTATAACTGAAGAAATGCATATTTTTGTTGTGAAATATCAAGGATTGTTATTTTTCTTGTATTGCTAACTAAATGAAGCAGTATTTTAGACCATTATTGTACTCAGTATGCTGAGCACATACTGAGTACAAGCTCAGCACAACACCCAGAATGAAAACTGTGTATAATTAAAATATCAGACTGTATATATATGTCCCCTATGAAATCCCGAATGCACAGAATCCCGATGCCCAAAATACTGAGACGAAAAGCCTGAAACCCCACATTACCGAAAGACCAGAAACACGAAATTCAAAATCCCGATGTTAAGGGATTTTGAGTTAGAGCTTCTGGTGTTGCAGTTCAGGTAAGTATGTGTGTGTAAGTGTTTTTGTGAGGGGCTTTAGTGTGTGTAAGGTGTGTGTGTGTGTGTGTGTGTGTGTGTGTGTGTGTGTGTGTGTGTGTGTGTGTGTGTGTGTGTGTGTGTGAGGGACTGTAATGTGTGGGTGTGAGTTTGCCTTGTGTATATGCTGGTGCAATCTTGGAGTTAGAATAATAAAGTAGGGGGTGTGGGGGGCGCAGTGGGATGAAGCCCCCTGCTTATCTTTTAGTGTAGGGTGGTTTGTTTGGTTATGTGGGAGGGTGTGTGTATGTTTGTGTGTGTGCTGTCTGTATGCATTAGTTTCGCGATTTTGAATTTCGTGCTTTCAACCTTTCGGTAATATGGGGTTTTGGGCATTTCTTCTCAGTATTTTGGGCTTCAGGATACTGTGCGTTCCGGATTTCGTAGGGGACCCAGATATATATATATATATATATATATATATATATATATATATATATATATATATATATATATATATATATATATATATATATATATATATATATATATATATATATATATATATATATATATATATATATATATATATATATATATATATATATATATATATATATATATATATATATATATATATATATATATACACACACACACACACACACACACACACACACACACACACACACACACACACACATACACACACACACACACACACACACACACACACACACGCATACATACACATACACACACACACACACACATATATATATGTGTATGTATATATATATATATATATATATATATATATATATATATATATATATATATATATATATATATACACACACATAGAGAGAAAGCCCATAGGGAAAACTGGTACTTGTAAGCAACAAAGCTGCTGGCTGAGAATCCTAAAAAATCAGTTTAAATTACTGCTGTTATTGAAACAGATGTAAGTAAGGAAAAAGAACAAAATAATAAACTCGGGAGTCTTAAACACTTTCACCTAACTGCCAGTAAGTAGGTGAGGCTTCATCAGATCATTGTAGAACAGTACAAATACATGTACTGCATTCATGTGGTTAACTATTAAATAATAAATATGTTTAGATGACAGACTTGATATCAATACCAGAAAAAAAAGAAAAACATCAACAGAATTAGCAATATTAAACAGTAAGCATATGTTTTTTATCATGGAAAGGGTGGTATGCTACCTGACATAAAGGATAGAAGGTAGGTGCTCCCAGTCACTGGCTCAGCCAGATTGTCCTGACTAGCTGCAGTTATGATTACTACATTATAATTCTTAAAGATGTGATTGTTTTTCAGTAAATGAGTTTTTTATTTCTAAACAAGTTATAAGTACTTGATTACTCTGAACTCTTAGCTAAGCTTGTCGACAGTGCATGGTTTTTTTTCCTGATTTTTTTTTTAGGATTCTCAATCAGCAGCTTTAATCATCACAAGTACCAATTTTCCCTGTGGTCACTTATTTTTCCTGATGGGAGGGATACGTCTTACCCCTCTAAGGCTGGCAAACTATTGTGCCTCACTACATGGATCTGTGTTTTTTATATATATATATATATAGAGAGAGAGAGAGAGAATGAGAGAGAAAGTTATGCTGATGTTTGTGCAGTCACTGAGACTTGGTTCAAGACCACTGAGAGAACCCCAGCTGTACAAGGCTTCAATACCTTTCACACATTCAGACCCTAAAACAAATGTAAAAGAATCAAAGGTGGAGTTGTATCCATCTTTATTAAATCTAAATGCACCTTGAGACTGGTGAAACAGGATGACTCTCTTGAGCTACTCTGGGTCTAATTAGCTATAAGTGAAATACCCTTCCACATCATCGGTAGCTACAGGTCCCCACCATGAACCAGGAGAATCACACTGCCTACCGGAACTTGCTAGAGTTGCTCAGTATATGACCAAACACCTTGGTCATTGGAGATATCAACTATCCTTCCATCAGTTGGGTGACTTACATGAGCACAAACATGATCACTTCAAGATTCCTGGACTTTGTTAATTCAAATTCCCTGGAATAGTTAGTCTGCATAACTTCACCCCCGTCCACACCAGACATACCCCAAAGCATAGCTAATTCAGTCATCCGCTGATTATCTCCAAAGAAAATGGTCATAAAAGCACTCTCCAAGGCCAAAAATATGGTCTCTATGGAACCAGATAACATCGCAGGCTGCTTACTAAACAATCTAAAACAAGACCCAGCAGAACCACTTGGCACTCTCTTTAACCATAGCCTGAGAACTGGCTTTATCCAGGCAGAGTGGAGGACAGCAACAGTAATCCCCTTGCACAAAGGTGGTCCATCAGCTCACCCTGGGAATTACTGACACATAAGCCTAACCAGACTTATCTGCAAAGCTATAGAAAGAATCATCATGTACCTTATCCACAATAGCATAGGTGACCTTCCAACACTTGAACTGATCCAGTTTGGTTTTGTCAAGGGTAGATCTTTCTTATTAAACCTGGTTGATGTCTTTGAGAATGTCACTAAAGCCCTGAATGAGAACAAAGCAGTACATACTACCTATCTTGACTTTGACACAATCCCCCATTCAGGTATCATAGACAAACTCTCCCATCTGGGGGCTAACCCATACATTACTAGATGGGTAGTCACCTGGCTCACTGACAATGCTCACTGCCAAAGTTGTGGAGTTCACCTCCACCAGTAGACCAGTTACTAGTGGAGTACCACAAGGATCTGTGCTGGGCCCTCTACTGTTTGAAATGTATTTATCTGAAGTCCGGGCGAAGGTAGATATTTGTGGCTTACCAAGTTTGCAGATGACTGTAAACTGGGTGCAATCATAGAGCTCCCAATGATACTAACATATTACAGAAAAGACTGACACAGACAAATGATTGGTGCCAAGCTCATGGACTAAAACTTAGTGCAAAAAAATGCCTCATTATCCCCTTTGCCAAAGAAGTAGCCCCTGCTAATTATAATATATATAGCTCCCCTCTAAGCTCAAACTCAGTGGTGCAAGACTTGGGAACACAGGTTGATAACAATTTAAACTTCAATCACCATGTGTCCATAGTGGTAAGAAAAGCATTCTACACTGCGCATCTCATAAATAAGGGCATCGCATCCAAGACCAGGGAGGTTATAGCTCCTCTGTAAATGACCCTTATCATATTAGTAATTGAGTACAATGCTCCCTTCTGTATGCCTCTCACTAGACACCTACAGCAACTGGAGAGACCACAGAGGTTTCTGACTAAGAGAATCCAGGGCCTCCAAAACATGACATACATGGAAAGACTGAAAGTCCTGTCACTATACTGTCTATCATACAGGCTGCTGAGTGGCAACCTGTGCCTGGTCTACAGAGCAGTCTCAGACCCCACCCTGATGGAAATGCACATCTGCAAATCAAATGTGACAAAAATGGCTCACTCCAGGGATCTCAAGCTAGCCTGTGACATTAACAGAACATGCTGGAGAGCCAGATGTATCTCCCAGCTATTGCTGTTCCTCTGGAATAAGCTGTCACTCCATGTGAAGCAGAGTTCCTCAATGACCCTATTCAAGCACAACCCTGACAATTGGCTGGGAGACTATAAATTCACCCTGGGGTGGCACCTATGTCCCTCACAGATAGGTATATTCAGTGCTAATCACAAAATTGGTCTGGTAACAACAACCATCTAACTATGGTCAAGATGGCACTCAGGTTTTACATGGCTAGGCTTGTAAGGGCCCTAGGGTCATTAGCCTAGTAACCTCCTATGAACCTATACATACATATATACACATGTATGTATGTATGCATGCATATACATATACATATTTATACCTCTATCTATCTATAGCTATATATATATATATATATATATATATATATATATATATATATATATATATATATATGTGTGTGTGTGTGTGTGTGTGTGTATGTATAGATAGATATTCTATTTCTTACAACTGACAACTCAGTAAAGATGTAGTTCAAACCATTATTGCATGCAGCGTTTTGAACAGATATTCACCTTAGTATCAAAAAGAAAACTGAGTATAATACAAAAATGTCTTTAGCGGTAAAGGTATGTGAAATAAAGCAACTGGGACTTGTCTTTGAATAGATATATCACTATTTGCCCAGTGAAATTTCAAGATTAAACTATTGGGCAGTAACAGTAGAGTATTCGTCTACAAAACTCACTTAAAGATGCAATTCTACACTCATAACTTCCACTGCAGCTCTCATCTGAATTTGACTCCACAGTTTCAGCCACTTTAAAGAATGGCATTATAGCCACAGCATGTTACAATTGAAGAACTACAGATTTTTTTCTTGCGAAATATTAGTGATTGTTATTTCTCCAGTTTTGCCAACTAAATACAGAAGCATTTTAGACCATCATTTTACTCAACATACTGAGCAAAGTTCAACACACCAGCCAAAATGAAAAATGAGTATACTGAGTTTAGCAGGGCCAGTCTTTAAAAGGTTATATATCTGTCCACTTTGAGATTTCATTACAAAACGTTCATGGAATAACAATATGGTGTTTATCTAGATGACAGACCTAATGCAGTGCACCTCTGATTTTCACCCCAGAGTGTCAGCTGCTCGAAAACATAACATCTTGGCCACAAAATGTTACAAATTGAAAAAATATATATTTTTTCTAGGGGCTATAGAAGTTTTGATCTTATTATGCACAGACAACTCAATAAAGATGAATTTTAGGCCATTATTGTGCACACAATAATGAGCACAAGTTAATCATGGCACCCAAAATAAAAAAAGAATATGATGCAAAACTGTCATTTGTTGCAGAAAAGGCAGCTAAAGGCACTGAGGCCTGTCTTTCCAAGACTATATCTCTTTCCCCTTTAATTTTTCAATGCAAAACTTTCTTGTGAAAACAGTAGGGTATATGGCTAAAAACATGTGTAACATTGCAATTCTAATATTGAACTTCCAGTATAGTGCATTTCGAAATTTGACTCTACAGCTTCAGACCCAGGAAAATATGACATTGTAGAGGGGATATGTTGCAAACTGAAAAAAAATCTACAGTTTTTCTGATTAAATAATGTGAACTTAGTTTACATATTCTAGATATTAGTTTTACTCAGAGTATAGTGCACAGATCAAATAATTCCCAGGCAGAAGCCAAACATGTTTCCAGACTGTGACAGCAGAAACTCTCCAAAACTCTGGATTTATTATCTGTATATAAAAAAAAAAAACAATATGCCAATTTCCTGATGGTAGTTCATAATAAAAAAAAAAACAGAAACTTCTATTAAGATACTTGGGTACAAAGCATGTGCATACACTCCTAGTAGAATGTTCCCCTTTTCATATGCTACACTGTCTTTTACTGAGAAGTAATCATATAAGGACTATATTGTGAAATGGCAGATATCATCCACCAACAAACAGCATCAATAATCATTCAGACATGGTCATGCAATTATCCTTTACTTTCTTAAACAGCTTGCCCCCACCAAAATATATAGACAGCTATAGTAATGCCTTTCAATAAGCCATTCTAGAGTGCCCACCCAATGTTAATTGCTATAAAAATTAAATTAAAACAATACAAATATATGGTGCTGCAGACAGTCTGTACCGGTACCACTGCCCACAAATCTGTCTAGCTTCCTGCAGTAACAAAACAAATGATCACAATTTTTTTTCTTATTAGAGCTTTCAGACACCATGCTGTGTCCCCAACACTACCCCACCCCTCACCAACCACAGCAATGATCACTTTATTGATGTTTTATATGCTTCTGCTAAAGTACTCCCATGTCAATCATAGTAAAAGTTGATAAAATAAAAATATTTATCCTGCTGTGGTAGTATCTCTTTAGTTGCATATTTTTTATCTGTCTGTCTATCATCTAGCCATTGATTTTATTTTATTTATTTTGAGTTTATTTACTAGGTAAGTGTGCTGACCTTTTCCAGGCATAACCTAGGTACAGTAGAAATATCTTGTTTCAAAGAAATATGCACAGTCACTATAGGAGTGTATAGATTTTATCAGTCTTGAAGAAATGAGAGGAAAGGAGATATTTTGAATTATCTGGTACATGAAATGTGGCTTCTTTTAGAAATGTCTAGTATGTCAATGGTCAGAGCAATGAAATACAGATAGGTTATACCTGTAAGGCATTCTGTGCAAAAGAGTATGAGAAAAGAGAAGAGAGAAAGTAGTAAGTAAGATGGCATGGATGGTATGAAGCATGTGTTGTAGTTCAAAGCAGAAATAAAAAAACAAAAGTATAAACAAAACAAGATGGTTGAGAGACTTTTACAGTATTACAGGTTGAATTATGACAACTATAGTACAATGTTCCAGAATAGTACAAGACACAGATAAAAAGAAAATGACTGTCAACAGAGATTTTAGTGTAGGGTATCTTCTTTATGTATAGGAAAAGAGCAAGGTAGATTTTGACTCGGGTTTAGGTAGATGGGTAGGTTGGGGGGGAGCCTAGCTAGGAGGATGAGAGTAATGGCATAAGGAATGGTATCTGAAGTTTGAAGTTAATAGGACTGCAGGTCTGCCTTACTGGGAGTGACTGCAAGGCTGTTATGGAGTTTTTACATAAATGTGCAGTACAGGGTTTTTCAATGTAGGCTGAATGCTTTTGTATTGGAGGTTAGGTGCAGAGCTTTGATTCTAAGATCATGTAGAAGAAAATACTACTGAGGAAGCTGATATAGTGCTAGGCATTTTTTGAGGGTCATAGAGGACATTATGAGCCACTTTTAGTTGACTAAGGTTTATGGAATTGAACAACTTTGTGCAGTTAAATTGTCTGAGAGCAATGCATTGATGACTTCTGTTGGGAAGATTTGATGAGAACTTTGCAGCATTCTTCTTCCAAGAGCACTATACATTAGTGAATATGGAAGACACATGCAGTAGGTTAGGTAATAGGAAGACAGAAGTATTGGGTTTTGGTGAATGATCTGTTAGGAAGGATTTAGCTCTGTGTAATATCACAAGTTTCTGATTTTCTTTGATGATTTGCTGGATATGAAGGTCATATTTTGCATTTTTATCAGTGGTTACTCTTAGTAGTTTTGTGTTGGCAACCATTTGGATTTTGGTGTTATTAGAGGAAGAAATAATGAGTTTAGTTTTATCTAGGAGGATTTAAGAGTGAATAAAAGTAATTTTGTCCTTTCTGCATTGAGCAGGAGCCGTGATTGTTGAATCTATGATTCTACAGAACAGAAGATTTTTTGGGTGATGGTTTGGACTTCATGAAATGAGGTAGCACAGCAGATGAGGAAAGACACATTAGTGTACTCAATTAAGGTTGCATACGTGGTGCTTGTAGCTAGGTCATTTATAAATATATTGAATAGTACAATTCCTAATATGGGGGTTAAGGGACACCAGTTGTTATGGATAGGATGGTAGAAAAGCTGTTTTTCATTCTGACATATGGGTTCTATCACTAAGGAAGCTGCTGAACCAGGAAAGGGTAGATGAAGAAGTGACAGGTAGTAAGAATCTATACAGAAGTTTAGAGGGGGAAAATGTTAAATGGTTTAGTGAAGTCCAGTAGCAGTGCTGAGGCCAGTATATCACCCTAATACTGACTCTGTGCTGTGACTTGGACAAAGGCCATACTGAGAGGGAGGAAGTAAGTTGTCTAAAAGATATTGAAGTAGTTTGGAGAACAAACACTTTTCTACAATCTTACATAGAGGAGGAAAGATAGAAGTGGACCTCTAGTTTGATAGCTGTAGAGTTGCCACCTTTATGAATGTAGGTTTGTTTCAAAATAAGGGAGCATAAGAATCTTGGACATATCTGTTTATATGGATATTTATTGAGTTGGCCACTGTATCAGCAGTGATTTTAATGTACTTGAAATGGAGGTTATCTGCAGCTAGGGTGGTGGGTTTTGGATTACGAAGAAGTTTTTTTTCATAATTGATTAATGAACAGGGTAAAGGGAGAATATAGAAGTTGTGTTTGCTGGAGGGAGGAGGTTGGAGGGTGGAGTGCTGGAAGAGAAGTTTTGGGTAAAAGAAATGGCTGCATTTATGTAGTGTGTGTTAAGTTTATATTTAATATTTGTGTCACTTGCATTGGAGTAGATTAGATTGAGATGTTTTACCAGATTCAAAAGTTTGTTGAGCAGTAGTTTCTCTTATCAGATAGTGGGTGTTTGTGTGTGTGTGTGTGTGTGTGTGTGTGTGTGTGTGTGTGTGTGTGTGTGTGTGTGTGTGTGTGTGTGTGTGTGTGCGTGTGTGTGTGTTTGGTAAGTTTTGTAAAAAACAGTATTTCACATACTAAAACTGGACTTTACTTGCCATGTTTGCCAAGCTTTGTCTCTTTAATTGTTTAATGAGGAGGATTAGCCATACTGCAGGAGTTAGCCTTATTCTTTTTCTTCTTATCACTGTTAGCTGATTTGGTATGCTGAGAAACATTTTGTTGAATATATTAGTACCGTCATCTAATGGGAAGGTTTTCAGTTCATTCTAGTTGCGAGTTTGCAGGGCAGCTAGAAATACTTCTAGAACATTTGGATAGCTTTCTTACCAGACTACAGTGGACATTTTTGGAACTTTGAATAGGTGTGTTATGGCAAATATGGTTTGGGTGATCATGTAAGCAGTCATAAAGTATTAGGTCTGGGATGTGTTCTTTGGTGAGTGTATAGTTAGTATTTAATCAAGGAGTCTTTCATTGTTGGAAGACTTTTTGTACCTGTTGAGGTATTAGTGAGTTAGGTGAATTTAGTAAGGTTTAGATGAGAAGAAGGGAATGTTATGTCAGTGGGGGGACATATTTAGGTTTTAGGTATGAATGTCTATTGGGTAATTTCTCTGGAAATCCAAGACAAAATGCATTCAATAGTAGAAATGTGGGGGCGTGGCCAAGATGGTGAACTGGTAGCAGTGCTTTTCAAGAGCTTTGTAACCTGGATTATATTTCTGATGGGAATTTTTGTTACAAATGTCTTCCTTTGAACTTATTCAGTAATATATTACTTCTAAGTAATAGAACTACGCATTCAACAACTTTTTTAAAAATTTTTTATAAAATTCCTGTCATAATCATTCTGACAAGAAAGCTTCACTTACCTTGCCAGCATGAGTCACTCTAAGACTTTATCTTGTGATTCTACACTCAGAAAGGACCTGCAGTCACTTATAACAAATCTACATCTTACTTTGAAAATAGACAAAATGGACAATAAATTAGACTCCTTCAAAGAAAAATGTTCTCAACAGCTTGGACAGCTACAAGACATTGTTCTACAACATAAAACACAAATCTCGCAGATGGAACAATCTTTAAATGAAATGGAAAAAAGACTGACAGATGAGGAGAAATATTCTGAAATACTACTGAAACAAAACAACACCCTTTTAGACAAGCTAGATGATTTGGAGAACTGCTCTAGAAGGAATAATCTACGAATATATGGGCTTCCAGAGAAATCAGAAGGAGATAACATTATTAATTTCCTCACATCTTGGATACCAATAATAATTAAATTACCTCAATCTCCCTTTTATGGCATAGAACGAGCTCACAGATCCTTATCAAACACAGCAGCTTCCACCTCAACAAATCCTAAACCAAGATCTCTCAACATGAAATTGTTTTCTACTCAGGATAAATAATTAATTCTAAGAACAGCATGGTCAAATTTGCCGATATATTACCAAGGATCACTCATCAGATTTGACAATGATTATTCTTCTAAAGTTGTATCTAAAAGAAAATAATTGTACCCTGTTATTAAAGCTCTGAAGGTAAAACAACTGAAAACTCACTTACTGTTTCCAGCCAAACTAAAAATCTTTCTCCCTGATGGTAGAAAAACATTTGACTCCCTGGATACAGCAACAAAATTCTTAATTAATAACAACATAATTGTGCAGGAAGAGATGGACTGGACAAACAGCACACCCAAGAGAATTGCAGAAGGAATTGAATGGAAAGTTGTTGAACAGAAGAAGAGAAAACTAAAAGACAAATAATTTAAACTATTCTTATTTTCTTCTTTTTAAATTATTATTACAGTGCATCCACAAAATATATTTTCACAAAGAACCAACAATAAATTAAAAAAAAGAATGTTTTAATTATAAGTTCACCAACTAATACAGATACTCTTTTTATTTTATTCTTATATACTACTTTAAAATCCCATTTACCACATTTAATTATAACATATTTTTCTTTCTGTCTTAAATAACAGCTTTTTAGTAATATATAATAATATTTTTCTCTACAATATGGGATGTTATAACTCCACACATTTTAATTACCATCAATGATGTTCAGTTAAGCCTTAATATGTGCATATACCAAATTCTATAAACCAATCATAAACACTGATATATGAACTTAAATTGCCCTTATTATAGTATTCATTTGACAATATCATAAACTTAAAACACATGCTCCCTTATTCATTAGAGTTAGCCATAACATATATGTATATTTATATATTTCATACTCATCTTATGTGATGATTTTGCCGTAGTGTAAATGAATAAATGAATGATAGGTACCGAAGATACAACTAGCTATATATGTGGTCGCTACATTAATGTTTTAGTTTTAGAATCAAATTGACATACTTTCTAAATTCAAACAACTTGGTTCAAGAAATAATCCCAAACAGAGATACATTTTGTAATTTATTCTGTTGCCATTTAGTAATGTTTTTATCTACTTGTGTTGTTTGTGTGGGTGGTTGATTGCCATGGTGGGTCTGGCTCTGCATTTGTGGTCACTGTGAGTAATTAATTAGCCTTCTGGTTCTGGCTCTAACATTGGCAATGTTGTGCTTTTTTTTTTCCCTCTGTGTTATGGTGGACTTAGATGCATTTTTGTTTATTGCGTTGTTTGTGTCTTGAAATCCATTTTTACTGCATTTCACAGGCCCTTTTTGGACTGTGAGGCTGGACTGTTTTGTTTTGAGTATGAGACATACCTGTATTGTCTGCATTCCATAAATTTCTTCTTTTAAGTTCTTGCCAGCATTGTGAGTCACAGTACAGCACTCTGATGGGTTTCATTCACATGAACGATCCCTGTCAACACCTCTACCCAACAGAAACATAAAAGAAACTAGTCACTTGCTTGATGATGTCATTTCAGACATCCTGAATACACGTCAATCCCATATAGTATAATTCAACAATACTTTTCCCTAAAATTTACTTTGTTATATAAAAACAAAGTTATTAAGATTAAATTTAAATGTTGAACATAGCGTTTAGTGAACAGTGCACAGTAGCTGCATTTCTAGTAAGTATGCATTTGTGTGTCTCATTTGAGATGCATGACTTTGCTTAAAATGGTCTCAATGCTTAACAGAATTTTTTCTTTTCTAATTTGTTAGGCTTACTGATTAACTCCACACTATAGTATATGCCATGTAATTATTTGGGCACCATAATAGAGGGTTGCTAAAAGGGAAGCAGAGAATCTTGGTGTTTTGGATCCAATTCTCAAATAGTACTTTTGCAGAACAAGGTTTGAAGTGTGTTCACTCTTCTGTGACATTGTTTTGGACACATTGTGGTATTGGATCACTTACTGCAGGAGTGCATTTTCTTCCAGAGAAATGTGATATTGCATTTTAGATGGAGTTGAAGTTTTTTTTTTTTTATATATAGAAGCTATGTTTCAATATATAAGGTGGCATTGATTTGAAGTGGTATACATTGTGATGTGATACTTTGAAACTCAGCCATTAACTGATAAAAATGGCTTGCTTAACTGTATAGAACTTGTTTGTTGTTATGCTTGGAGCGAGGGTTGTAGACCAGGACACAGGCAGATAGAGAATGCCGCAGAGATGAGAGTATGAATTCTTGGACTCTGGAGGTACTCACTGTAAGACTGGCAGACCTGTATAAAGGGAAGAAGAATAATAATCTGTCATATTGTTTGCTTAATAAGAGCAGTAAATGGCAGGAGATTTTATAGGTCAAATCACCTTATCCTTATTCTTATCTGTCTGAGAAAAGTTTAGCAACTAAACTGATGTATAACAGCTTGAATTGTACACCTGAAAAACAAAGTTAAAACACTTAGTACAGTGTCCCTATATGTATTTTATGATTACTTGTCTTATCCAGAGACAACACATTTACAGATGTGCATTCATGTGTACGCACACGCACTTACACATGCATACATACACATATATACACACACTCTTACACACATACTCATACATTCACATATGCACTCATTCAAGTACACACTCACATGTATGCACACATACACATACTCATACTATTTGAATACTTACTAGTAATTTACATGATTTCTGCTTAAAATAGATCTGAGAATATGAGAATGTACTTGTAAATCATATCTTAATTGTTTTAAAATTATATATTGTATCTTTTTTGTAATAGAAATAATAGGAATGAAATCACACAATACTAACTTGAAAATGTTACAATTTCTGTGTTTATGAAAATGCTTCTGAAAAATATTGTATATTGAATTTGTTTGTCTTCAATGTTAGAGTTTTAGGTGATGTTTATGATCATAATATTACAGTACTTTAAAGGTGCTGATAGCAGAAATGTGTTAACTATGATTACAGTTTTATTTGAATTAATTGAACCTAATAATACAAGAATATATATTAATAATATACACAACTTTACTATGTAGCAGACTTTACTAGACTTGTTTCTGAATTTATCATTCTTTTTTCTACTAACACATGCTGGAACCTTAATTTTACAATATATACTTTGCAAACATGATTTTAGCTTAAGTTGAGAGTCTCTTCTAGTATAGGATAAATAGGTTTAGAGGGACTGTCTGTGTGATATCTACACACGGACAGGAGGATTTAGTCCTCATAGAGTTAGATGTAAATAGTTTTATTCACAGTTATAGTTTTATAGATTTGTTGTACAAGATTTTAAAGGTATCTAATAGAAAAGGCAATAATGTGCAAAATTATTTAAATCCATTCCTCCATATGTCATTAAGTATATTAATTGCATATTTTATTATATTACTGTTACAAAGCATATAACATGAAATGTCTATCTTTAAATGATAATGGCCTCAATAACAGTAAGAAAAGGAGAAGTTTATTTAAATATATGAACTTACATAAAACCCCTATTTATATTTCTTCAAGAAACACATCTCATAAATGATGAATTTAATAAGTTAAATTTCAATAATTATACAGTATTAGTAGCCTCACACTTTTACCAAAAGAAGAGAGGAATATCCATATTAATTAGAAATTCTATAATTTCCCCTAAGATATTGTCAGTGCATCAAGATTCCACAGGAATATTCTGTTTAATTAATCTGTAAATTAAAAAAAATTATACCTTAGTAAATATTTATTGGATACCTGGGGTGGGTATTAAAACAGTTAACACTCACTTATAAGACATTATACAGTACACAAAAGGCAGCTTAATAGCTGATGACTTTAATTGTATTATAGATGATAAAGAGTCTGATTCTCATTGTAGCTGAAAGAAATCTCCTACATCTAGAGCCTTAGAAAAATGTATTAATATAATGATAATAAAAGATATTAACAAATTTGCTGAACAAAATTCACTATTTTTTTACTTTTTATTCACATTGACACAAATCACAATCACATATAGATCAAATTATTTAATGACTAAATTAAACACAGTTAAAGTTATAGCCTGTCCACTATCACATCATAATTCATTATTATTCGAAATAGATACTGATCCATTTTTCTCTCTACCCATTACTAGAATACCCTGATATATAACAAACTTAGATGAATTTAAAACATTTTATATAAGTGAAATACATTTTTTTCTGGAATTAAATTGTTTGGGATTCTTTAAAATCTTATATGTATGGTAAAACACTATCTTGGTTTATTAACAAGAAAAAGACTTGGGATAAAGAGCTGATTGATCTACAGAACAAATAAGATAACATTAAACTTGAAATACAAAAAGGTAATTCTAATTTAACATCAGAATTAACTCAAATCAATAATAAATATTTTAAAATTTTACATCACAAAACCATGATAAATCTCGAAAAAATTAAATTACGTTCATATTCTATGAGTTCCTACAATCAAAAACAATTAGTAAACAGGACAAAAAAATTATTAAATCTAGACAAATAAAAGAGATTTACAATTCACAATCAAATGAAGTAGTAACAGATCTTAATAATATACTAGACGCATTTAGACTTCATTGTAATACCATTAATTCTTCAAATATAGATCTTATCTGAACAACTGATGTTAAAGCACATCTAACTAAAATATACATAGTAAATTATCTCAGTATCAAATAGACATAATCAATAAACTAATAACAATGATAGAATTAAAGTCACAAATATCAAAACTTAAACCGAATAAGGCACCTGGCCTAGATAATATATTACCAGAAATGTTTAAACTATTACCAGGACAATCATTACCTTTACTTTTAAATGTATATAACACAGCTAAAAATAAATTATTTATACTCCCTTCATGGAAATATTCACTAATATCCCCAATAGCTAAACCTGGTAAAAATGAAAAGTATTGTTCTTCATATAGACCTATATCATTACTTAACATAGATTATGATATGTTTATTGCAATTTTTGCTAACAAAATTAAGCATTTTCTCCCTACATTGATACATGAAGATCAAACAGATTTCATAAAAGAGAGAAATACTTATAATAACATTAAAATAATTATAACCTTAATAGATTTTGCTAAACATAAAAATAAAAACTTAAACATTAGTATCCCTAGATATCAACAGAACATTTGATACAGTTAACTGGAATTATTTAAACTTAGTCCTACAAGAATATAATTTCCTAAACCTTTCATAAATTTAATTATGGCACTATATGAAAACTCATCAGCATATGTTAAACTAGGATCCTATAGGTCAGGTCCCTTCACAATTAAAAAAGGAACAAAACAGGGTTGCCCACTGTCACCTTTACTGTTCGTTTTATTGATTGAGCCCTTTGCAAATGATATTAGATCACAAGATAATATACAAGGTATAGAAATAACAACTATACATTTAAAACTTCAACTCTTTGCAGATGATATTCTTTTAACTTTATCAAATGCAAATAATTCTATATAAGAATTATTTAAAACTATGGCAAATTTTCAAAAAGTCTCAGGTCTTTGGTTTATGAAGAAAAAACAAAAATACTATAATTGAGTGCCAACATGAATACAAGAATAAGTAAAACAGTTTCTAAATATTTAGCTCCTGATTGGGAAACATCAATATTTGGGAATTTATTTAACACATGACCTAAATGAAATTATTTCATTTAACTATACCACTGTCATAAATAACAATGAGACAATGATCACTAATTGGAAGAGATATTTATTCACAATGGAAGACAAACTATATTTGATCTAATCAACCATTTTCCCCAAATTGTTATATCTCACTCAAGTTTTTTGCATTACCTCGGCCTAAAAGTATAATACAAAAATATAATAAGTTAATTTTAAAATTCTTATGGTATCCACTTAAACCTCGAATAGTTTTAAATAATCATTTACCAAATTGGGAAGAAGGAAGAATTAATCTCCCAGACATAAAAGCGTTATGCCTTATTAGCTGTAATCAAAAATATTACATTATGGTTTAACTCTTCATACTCTTCTGTGTAGAAAAAACCTCCATGAACAAATTTGCTTAATAAATATGCAAAACCATATTCAAAATAATGTATTCATTGTATCAAATATTTTTTACTGGACCTTAAAATTGTATATTTTGGATAATAAAAATAATAGATTACCCTCAATATGTATAAGTTCTACATTAAATAGATTTAAAAGAATTGTAAGGTCAGATCCCAGTATTAATTCATGGATGTTTTTTAATTTTTCCAATAGCCTATACCTCTAATAATTTTGAAACACTTCAATTCAAAGACATGGAAACATTAAAGAATGCAGAAATAATATTCTGGCATCAACTGATAGATAATGCCAAAGTACCTTCTGTATCCTTTCTTATGGATAAATATAATTTAAATAGCGATTCATGGCTAATTGTACACTCATTAAGAAAATCTCTATTAATGAAAACTGAATTAATGCAAATATCCATTAGACACAAAATACCTAGATTTATTGATTATATTTTAACAATCACAAACCAGCCCTACCAAGGCAATGGTTATCTTTCTAACATCTACAAAATAATCAAAGTTATGAAAATATACCATAAAAACTCTTATTGGAAATATTTTACTGAGATCAATAATCATTCCCCACAAGATGAGGAGAAAAAACTATTTTAAGGTCATCAAAACTCACTACATTATCAATACACTGGCACTTGTTTTCATGGAAATTTCTACATAGGAGTTTTTACAGCCCACATAATATAGCATTAATGTTTGGCAAACAAGATGGTTGTTGGAGATGTGAAAGAAACTTTAAAGCAAACTGGGAACATGTTTTTTTATGACTGTATTAAATTAGAAACTTACTGGAATAATATGAATACTTTTTCCAAACTATATTTAATGACAAATTCAGATGAACTAAATCATTGGTTCTACTCAACTCACCAGTACCCAGCTGGATTGCCAGGAACATACTATCAATTCTATGGAATTTGTTGTCTATAGCTAGGAAAATAATCACCATAAACTGGAAAAAGATATAATTCTGTCTCATTTAAGGAATTTAGAAATCTTGCTCTATCTGTTGGCTAAATGGATATTAAGACTGTAAAGAAAAGAACAAGTATAATTACATCATACTAGGATACTTGGATAATAGTAATAGAAGCCCTGGAGAAAATGGATAACATCAACTAAATTGGCAGATTTACATTACATGTAATCTTTTTTCATGACGATTAGACACCTTTGTAAATAGCTATGTTTTTATGTTTGTTTTTAATTGTGTTGCTGTATTTGAATTCTGTTTCAAACTTTATCTAATATGTTTGCATTATGAGTTGTATGCTGTATTGTTTATATTATTTAAAAAATGTATGCTAACTTGGAAAACAATAAAAAAAATATTGAGGAAAAAAATAGAAATGTCATTGCTTGGAGGAATGTATATGCTGATTGTGCAGTGCATTTCGTGGGTTTAGTGTAAGGCAGAATATAAGTATTTCAGCATTATAGCAAGAAAGAAAGCAGGGAACACACCATCAACTATCAATAATTTAATAGCAGCAATAGACAATTATAAATAGCAACATTTTCGAGCAAATCTCTTTCTCAATGCTGAAATGAATTGATAGGAGCTAAGCTTTTGATATGCACTAGACTATTTATTATATAAGCAAAGTAGAATAGGATATGCCTTGGACTGGAATATAAATTCCTTCACTTTTCTGAATTATTTCATCTTTTCCTACTTCTACCAGCTGTGCGCAATTGTTTATGAATAAAAAGCTTTAGTCTGTCTTGTCTACCAGTATCAGAGTGTCATAATTTTTTACAACTGGGGCTCTCTATGTCGATAAAACAAGATGATGTTGGTGAGATGTACTAGATTAAAACTGTACAAGCCAAATCCTCACAAAGGGTGTGGCAGAAGAACAAAAATGAGTAAGAAATCAACACGCCAGTAGCCACTAAACTTCAATGAGCCTAAGGAAAAAGAATCTTACACTAAATAGACCCAGTCAAGGATTTTTGAAAAAAAATGCAGGCATAGACACACAGGCAGAAGACACATTTTAAGGATCAGTGAACTGTAAGGCTGCTTTTGATTAAGTAAGTCTGGCTTGCATGAAAAACTATTATATGAGCTGTCAGCTGCATTAGACTATGTACGAAATATTTGCAGTGACATAAAATTGTATAGATTTACAAGAAACATCAGAACAGACTGTTTTTAATAGCATGCAAATGATTACTGCACAGAAACATAACATTAATGAAGTGAATATGCAGTGCTAACTAAATATAAAAACACCTCAACCAAAGGAGCCAAGCATACAAGTAATTAAAGTTTCAAGCACGTTTGCCTCAATCACTGCAGCCATGGGTTACATAATGGATAGAGGATCATGAGAGAAACAGAAAGTAGTGAGCATTCTTTCTGGTAGATGCTGAGAAAGCTCTTGATTTGCTTGAATAGAGCTACCTGTTTGTAAGACTGAAAATCTTAAATCTCAGAGGTTTGTTTGTGAATGTTTTGCAGTCTGCATTTGTATGGTCTACTTCTGCCATTAAAGTAAAACCATATATTTCAGGTCTATTGAAGGTGGTACAAGGACTGAGGCAATGCTGCCCACTGATTCCGATCTTATTTGTTTTAGCTTTAGAAGCTCTTGCAGAAGCTTTAAGGGAAACCATTGTTTTGAATTATACCCTTGTCTGCTAAAGGGTCTCCTTAGTGAAGAGTTAATCCTATTTTCTGGTTATCACTTATAGCTGCTTAGAGACCCACATATAACTCTATCTGCCCTGTGGAATATTCTTTGGAAATATGTCAAGTTATACCATATAGTGTTATGTCTTCTAAATAACTGATTCTTTTGAGAATTTTTTTCTTACACCCTGCTTTATGGACAAGTTTATCTTTGAATGGACATTTCCCTAAATTAGTTTTCTAGGGGTATAAATGACATCATCCAGCCCTGTGGCTTCTAAGGGCTTGACTGGTGTAACCATTCAGCATACCTTACAAATGGAATCATCAATTTCCTAGTGAAGGTTGGGATTCTACAGGTAAAATGGTTCTCTACTCCAAAACCCTTCATTTCCTAGAAAGTTTGTCAGTGGCTTTTACTTGCTGCTATCTTAGAACTTGAAATAAGCAATTTTTGGCATTCATATAGGTTCATAGGTTTGTATTAGGCTACTGACCACTGGGGCCTTTTTAAGCCTAGCCATGCATCTCACATCTGTGACAATTTCTGGTACCCCTGCTAATGTAAGTAGGGGCCTGGGAGATTAATCATTTACAGGCTGCTTGTGGCCATGAGAGACATAGGTGCAAACCAGCAGTGAATTTCCAGTTCCCTGTCTAGTTGTCCAAGATACACTTGAATTGGGTTAGGGAGGAGCTCTACTTCACATGGATAAGGAATCTTTTTCAGAGAAGTGGGAGCCTCTGCGATACATACCTGTCTCTCCAACAGTTCCTATTTATATTACAGGTAAGGATTAATTCTCTAAAATGGGTAATTCTGATGCTATATGACTTTCTACAGAATTCTGCTGAGCTGTGGAAGTCACAGTCATAAGGGAAGGTTGGGCAAGATTATTGCAGTCTTTTTGTTTATTAAATTAATACTGTTTTTTTTAACAATTTTACTTTTTGTGGTTGGAGAGACTGGGATTATAACTGACTGTCACGATTTGCTACAGCTGTTCTGTAGAGTGTGCAAGCCATCTGGAGAAGCAGTCAACATTGTAGGAGATGGTTGCTCAAAGAATTAATGGGACTTGTTTAGACTAGACACTTGGACATTACAGGTAGTTTTTCTGCTGGCTCAATTGAAGCAACAGTCCACTTCACACATAGATATGGCTCCAGTGAGACAATCTTGTACATGCTTACAAGCCTACTGTAGGATGCTACAGGTGCTCCCTTGAATCGCAGCCCTTGAGATCCCCTGTATGTGAGGACTCAAGTTAACTCCCCTGACAAAGTAGAGCGAGT
This sequence comes from Protopterus annectens, assembly GCF_019279795.1. Classification (NCBI taxonomy): domain Eukaryota; kingdom Metazoa; phylum Chordata; order Ceratodontiformes; family Protopteridae; genus Protopterus; species Protopterus annectens. Next base: position 32,405,476 of record NC_056748.1, read on the forward strand.
AAGCCGCCTTCCAGCACCCATAACAAAAGGTGGTTACACTAGTACCTTTTTACTGTTAGCAGGTCTCTGCCTATAGGATCCAAGGTTAAAACAGTTCTAGGCCATATTACCCCCTATCTAATGTGGATACGGGCAACCAACTAAAATTTGGTGCCTGAAAAGTATAATCATACTCTGATAAAGGCTGTATATTGGTACATTTATTTTAAAATTACAAGCTGAAAAAGCTTAGAATTGTACCTGAATCTTGAATTTTACAGCAGAAAAACGGCTGTATTGCCTATAGGGTTTCTCTGAATAGAAAAAGCTGTCCATTTCGCTGTGTGTGTTGCCCCGCTACTATAAACACGCGAAACTCTGCTATATTTTAATTACTCCTCCCCCACAAGCGAGGTTTTAAATTTTACTGCAGTTACCCGCCATTTCTTAACTTAGGAATACCTGGATCCTACAGGTAGCGTCCCCTTCCAAAGCGGTATGTCTTTTTGAAACAATCTAACTTAGATCTGTTATTACAGTTTTACATTTAACTTCTTGCCTGTAAAATGCAAATGTAGCTGGCTATTCCTTGATGGGTGTATTAATATCATTGTAGCGCTAACTACGCTAGACTGTGATGTTATCGTTTTTCATGTGCATGTTACTTTACTCTAGAATTGCAGTAACTGAATGTCGCTAGAGCGGCAGTTTCGCTTTTAACCAACTGCTATGATTGTTTTTAACAAAAACTGCTAGTGTTTAACTATATGCTGATAGAGACTTTCAGTTGAGTGGAGGGACTAACTGTTCAGTGCCTCAGGTGTAATTGTGACTGCGTTCAACTACAAAACTGTTTATCTGATTAAGCGACTTTAAGTAAAGTGCATAATGCTTTCATTTATTGTTGTTCATCGCTGCCTTCTAATCCTTGTTCCTGGCCTCCCTCTCTCATCCTAGGTGCTCCCTTGAATCGCAGCCCTTGAGATCCCCTGTATGTGAGGACTCAAGTTAACTCCCCTGACAGAAAGTAGAGCGAGTAAGCCGCCTTCCAGCACCCTTAACAAAAGGTGGTTAAACTAGTACCTTTTTACTGTTAGCAGGTCTCTGCCTATAGGATCCAAGGTTAAAATAGTTCTAGGCCATATTACCCCCTATCTAATGTGGATACGGGCAACCAACTAAAATTTGGTGCCTGAAAAGTATAATCATACTCTGATAAAGGCTGTATATTGGTACATTTATTTTAAAATTACAAGCTGAAAAAGCTTAGAATTGTACCTGAATCTTGAATTTTACAGCAGAAAAACGGCTGTATTGCCTATAGGGTTTCTCTGAATAGAAAAAGCTGTCCATTTCGCTGTGTGTGTTGCCCCGCTACGTTCGCCCTCGCTACGCTCGGGCTCTCTTCGCTCCCCTCCCTGCCCCCTATTCCCACCCGCCCCCACTACCTCCACATTTATAGCCATAAAACCACTCCCTCTAAAAACGGGTCCAATCCCTGCTGTTGCCTAACAATTCTCCACCCAATCCCTGAAACTCCACCTACCTAGCATTCTTACCATTCCTGCTTGCTCCCTCCCCCTCTCATTCTATAACTATCCATTCTTTCCATCTCTCATTTTGGTTATAGTATTTTCTATGGCCCATTACCACAAGTACTTAAACATGTGGTATTTCTTTCTTCTTCCTTTGTTGTTAACCTCTTACTTTATAACATTGTATGAAACCCAAAATCTGGAATTACTTTCCACTACTACATCAGAGACCAATACTATTGGAACCAAATTCATCAACTATTTTCATGTTTATGGTACTTGGGAAGAAGCTACCTCCTGCTCACTCCTACCTTATCCAACTACCGCAAATAATAATAAAAGCCCCAAACTGAAACAAACTTACAAAATTTTAGATAAGTTCCTAAAACTCATCTCCAAACTTAGACTTAATCTGCTTCCTCATGGTGATATACACCCCAACCCTGGTCCGACAAGCACTGACCAGCAGTCCTCTTCTAGCAATGACCTTATCTCCAACCCCGTCACTGCCCGCCCTACAAACTCCCTTCTAACCTGTCATCTTAACATCAGAAGCATAAACAACAAGGTACATGAACTTCACACAGTTCTATTAGACCTTTCCCCAGACATCTTGTGTCTAACTGAAACCTGGTTAAAACCCACAACTACCGCCAATGAAATATTAATCCCAGGTTACAATATTCATCGGAGAGACCGAGTCCCTAAGAAAGGAGGAGGGGTTGCCATACTCTATAAAGCTGATCTAATTGTGTCTACTGACGTTATGCAACCACCTCAATTTAACAATGCAGAAATACTAATCTCCAAGCTTCAAATTAACAGCAATAAATTTATCTATATTATTTGCATGTATATTCCTCCAGGAAATAATATAGAAACCCTCGAATCTACCCTTTACTGGATTTCTACTCATTTCCCTCAAGAAACCTTAGTTCTTGGAGACTTCAACATAGACTGGAATACCTGTGCCCCCTCAGCTCCCACTACACACATTAACCTCTACTCTTTCAAGCAAATTATTAATACCCCCACCAGGCTAGGGAAATCTAAACAGAAAGACAGTTTACTTGACTGGGTGCTAATAAATAGTCACCCTGACCATTATACATCCGGTACTCTCCCGATAGTTTAAGTGACCACCATCTTACGTACATCATTAAGCATAAGTTAATCATTCCTAAGCAACCCACACTCAGAGCTGTTAGAAATAAAAAGAAACTTGACTTATCTAAACTACAACTAGAACTTTCCTCTTGTAACTGGACAATACTAAAATATCTACCCCTAGGTGAAGCAGTGCTATACTTTAACAAAAAATTCCTAGAAATTCTTGATTCTCATGCTCCCATTCGCTCAAAGAAAACCAAAACTGTAGATGTTCCTTGGCTAACAAAAGAAACAAGGCAGAAAATTAATCTCAGAAATAAAGCGTGGTCTGCCTGGCGTACTACTAAACTCCCTCTGGACCAAATTAAATACAGACAACTTAGGAATGAAACCAAAAGGCAAATATTACTTGATAAAAGACAATACTATTGTAAATTGCAAACTGACCACCAAAACTGCCCACAAAAATTCTGGGCTGGACTAAATCAACTTCTTCACCCTGGGTGTACTACTACCCCTGTCCCTGCCACACTCATTGATAAAACCTCTGTCGATGTCTCCAATAGCTTTAACCACTTCTTTACTGAGACAATTCAAACTCTATCTAATCAATTACCACCCAGCCCTCACACCTTTGACTCTCGAACACCCAATAATATTCCCCTACTTACCTTTCAACCTGTACCAACCTCATTTATTTGTAGATTAATTAAAAAACTAAAACCCTCAACACTCTCTGCTGACCAACTCCCAGCTGAATATTTGCAAAACAGCTGAAGTAATTGCTTATCCAGTGTCAATCCTCATCAACCGTTCCTTAGCAGAGGCCAAAATTCCCGAGATCTGGAAGATATCATATGTAATTCCTCTCCACAAGGGAGGCAGTTCCACTGATCTCTCAAACTATAGGCCCATATCCATACTTTCCCCTCTAGCAAAAATAATGGAAAAATGTGTTCAGAAACAGTTCATGCAACACCTAACTGTCAACCATCTACTGACTGATAACCAACATGGTTTCAGACCCCTCCATAGCACTACCTCAGCCCTCCTTGTCTTCTCAAACACCATAAACTCCCATTGTAATAATAATAAAATCTCATCTGCATTATTTCTGGATCTGTCGAAGGCCTTCGACATGGTGGATCATAAACTTCTAGTTAATACATTGCCCTCATTCGCCTGGACAATACTGCTGTACAATGGTTTGTTTCCTACCTATCCGGTAGAAAACAAGCAGTTTTATGGCAGACCAAACTCTCTAACTTACTACCCAATACATTGGGAGTCCCGCAAGGATCTATTTTAGGGCCACTATTATTTTCCATCTTTATCAATGATCTTCATACAGTTATTCCTAATGCTAGTTGCATACAATATGCAGATGATTCTACGTTAATTTGCTCTGGTACAACTCCCTCAGATCTACAAGTGATAACCCAGTCCACTTTCAGCAAAATAGAACACTGGCTCTCCAATTGGCGCCTGATTCTGAATCCTAAAAAAACTAAAATGTTGTTGTTTCTTCCAACAAATAAGTCTTGCCCCTTTAATTTTACTATCCAAGCCAAGGATGGGACCATAATTTCTCCAGATCTCTCAACAAAATTACTAGGGGTAACCATTGACAACAAACTAAAATATGATATACATATAAACCAAATGATCAAGACCATTAATAAGAAACTAGGCTCCTTATATAGAATAAATAGCTTCTTGACCCCTCAAGCTAAAATGGCCATTGTCCAGACTCACCTTCTCTCATCACTCCTGTACTCGTCCCCTTACTTCATAACATAAGCAAAACTGTCATGAACAAACTCTCTAACTGCTACAATCATATTGCTAGGTTTGTCACTGGGTCACCATATAGGACCCATCATTGTACCAACTTAGCCAAGCTTAACTGGTCTGAGCTTCCTACCCTTATTTCTTTCAATCTACTAGTCCTTACACACAAAATTATATATAACCCTGAATATGCTCCTTCCCTCAAAATGCTGCTTCCTCTATGCAACAATCCTCGTCCATTGAGGTCATCCAACCGTCTCCTAATCCAAACATTCAAAACTAATAACTCTGCTGGTGACTCCCTTCTCAACAATGCTGCAGGTAAAATTTGGAACAAACTTCCCCATGATATTATATCTATGTCTACATTAAGTCAATTCAAAGCTAAGCTAAAAACACATCTGGGTACAATACGAAATTGTCACTGCCTAAATCCGTGGTAGTTAACCTTCGTCTATTCTAACAGTCATTACACCTGACTCTCCTACTTCTCCCTACTATCCTAAATCCTCTCCCTTTTTAAATAAATTATAATTGAACAACATATGTTCTAACTTTGAATGTAAAATAATATTTCACTGTTATTCAAATTGTTTTTGTACCTATGTTTTGGAGCTTTTCTCCCCGGGCCTCCGCTGAAAATGGACATGTATCCAGTCGGATCCTCCCGGTCAACAAATGTAAAATAAAATAAATAAAATAAATTTGTTTTGAGATATGCACGAGCTCCATTAAAGTGGGCTGTAACAATTCCCTGTATGCTAAGCATATATCTCTCCTCAACTGCTTTCAGGAGGCAGAATACATAAATAGGGCTTCGAGGCAGTCTGCATTGGACATGTTATTTATGCCATATATTCTTTTAGGGAGGAACCTCTGTGGACATTCCAGTTGTTGAATGTGCCTGGATATAGGTTCATATGTTTATAGGAGATTACTAGGCTAATGGCTTAACAGCCCTTACTTGCCTAATCAGTATATAACCCAATTTTACCCAATAGGGTTTGTGCCTATGCCTTTAGCATCTTACAGATTACCCCTGTCCATAAGGGACATAGGCCCTACCCCAGGTGTCAATTTGTGATTTTCTATCCATTGATCCAAACTGCAAATGAAGAGGGCCAGGGAAGGGCTCTGCTTAACATGAATAGGAAGCCTGTTCCAAAGAATAGCAATCTCTGAGACACATATCTGTCTCTCTGACATGTTTTGTATGAGTCATTAGGTTTAGATCCCTATGTCAGGTGACCCTCGTACTGTTTGACTTGCAGATGTGTAGCATCTCCATCAAAGCTGGATCTGTGAGTGCCTTGTATGTCAGGTATAGGTCACCCATCTCTTTGAAACAGCATCTTTGAAACTCAGGGTGATATCAGGACCACCTGAGGCACTCTTCAACTACAGCCTTGAAACAGGCTACATTCCGAGTGAATGGAGGACTTCAACAGTTATTCCCCTTCACAAGGGTGGACCATCAACTGACCCACAGCAGCAGTATCTTCTGCAAAGCATACCTGTTCCTCCAAACCATTCTGCTGATATTGCAGAAAAGGTTTATATCCATAGACGAAGTATTTTAGATGCCAACTGACTTGCTGATGTGCAGTAAATCCATCAGTAATGAGTTGGAGGATGCCTTGTATGCCAGACACAGTTCACCTCTTAGCAGTCTGTAGGAAACAGATTATAGTGACAGGGCTTTGAGTTGGTCCATACATGACGTGTTGTTTAGGCCTTATATCCTTTTAATAAAGTATCTCTGTGGGAATTCCAGTTGTTGCATGTGTCTGGACAGATACATGCTAAAGGCAGCATTATATTCAATGACTGACTTAATGAGGGTTGAGTAAAGGAGAACAATGACATCCATAGATCTAATCACAATTCCTTTGTTTATAAGCGGTGCGATAAAAAGACATTTCTTACAACAATAGACACATACTGGTCAGAAGTTAAAGCACTGTCCAAATAAGTTCCCAAATTCCGAACAACTCAACTCTTACGGGGATATTGTCAATGTTGTAGTTCTCTGAGGTAGATGACTTCCCAAAGGATGCAATAATGCACTTTTTGGCATTTAGTTTCAGACCATGATTTTGACACCAGTTATTTACTTAAGACAAACCTACCTGTAGGATGATTAAGAAATGATGGGATTCAGTGACTGCTCCTTAGTTAGCCAGAGCCCTTTGATACTGGCTTTTACTTCAGAAAAGTAGATTTCAAACAAGAAAGGTCTCAGCACAGAACTCTGGGGGATTCCACTGGCGACTGGTGTTTTTGTGGCAGTAACATCTCATATTTTTGGTTATCTGCATCCTATCTGTGAGTCAGTTGGCAATCCAGCAGGTGGCATAGGGGTTTATTCCCAGTTTATTTAGCTTTTCTAGTATGCCTGAGTGGAGAATTTTGTTAAAAGATTTGGCCAGGTTGAGGTATGTGGTGTGTACCATTTGGTCTTGATCTAGTTCTCTGGTGACGTTTAAAAAAAAATCAACAGTTTGAGTAAGCAAGATCTGCTCTTGATAAATCCAAAATGAGATGGGTCTAGCGTTTGGAGGTTCACCATGTCCTGACTGATTAATTTCATGATCACTCTCTCCATGGCTTTGCATATAAGGCTGGTCAGACGTATGGATCTCTAATTGCCTGGGTCTGTGAAAGGTCCTCCCTTATGAAGGGGAATGACTGTAGCTGCTTTCTATTCTCTTGATACAAAATCTTTATGGAGGCTGAGATTAAACAGTGTTGTTAAGGTGTGGCTAAATCTTGCTTCATGCTATTTAAGATGCATCCAGGGATATTGTCATGACCATTGATGCAGTATTTTTAGCTTTTGACAGCACTTATATGACTTGGTTTGGGAGTGATAGCTGAAGTTGAGCCAGTTTCAGGTTTATCTTGAGGGACAGACAGAGGGGACCTTATCAGACCTGTCATTAAATACAGTGCTCCCTTTGGCATGTATCTAATCTGACACTTGAAACAACTGGAACACCCACAAAGGTTTCTCACCAGGAGAATTCAAGGTATGAATAATCTGTCCTATACTGATCACCTAAAGCCTCTGTCTCTGTATTCAGTCTCCTGCAGCTGTTGAGGGGGGATTTTGCCTGGCTTACAGGGCTTCCTCAGACCTATCACTAATGGATCTGTTGCACATGTGCAAAACACCAGACCCATTAGATCCAGGGATGTGAACTTCACTTGTGACATAAACAGAATTTGCTGGAGAGACAGATATGTGTCTCAAATTATCCCTGGTCTATGGAATAGGCTCCCATCCATTTTAAACAGAGTTTATCACTGACCCTATTCAATTGAAATATTGACAATTGGATGGGAATTTGTAAATTTACCCTGGACTGGCCTCCATGTCTCTTATGGACAGACACCCTCAGTAAGAAAAGTATTATCCTAACTAACATCTCCTTCTTACAAATCCTTACTTACCACCCTACTAACATGCTCCCACCATATAGATACCCATGATACTCAAGATGCAAATGGGTTTGGGGTGTGTGGCTAGGCTTGTAAGAGCCCTAGTGGCCATTACCCTAGTAAGAACCTATGAACTTGGAACTATGAACATGACAGCTGTAAACCCAAAGAGGGAGTCAGCCATTCCATCTCAACTTCTCTATCAGGTGGTGAATATGCAGTTGTTTGGTAGAACCTAGTTTACTCAACCTCTGAAAGGTGATATCATAGTAGAAGTGCACCTTTCAAGGCATCTGCAGCAATTGGAGAAACCACAACAGTTCTACACAAGGAAAATTCAAGGTCTTCAGCATCTATCCTATGTGGATTGTCTGAAATCACAGTCACTTTATTCTGTTTCATACAGACTACTTGGAGGCAATCTGTCCCTGGCATATAAGGCAATCTCTGACCCTGCTTTATTGAAAATGCTGCATACCTGCAAGTCAAATGGCACACTGATTACTCCCTCTAAAGACCTTGACCTAGTATGTGACATTAATCAAACCTGCTGGAGGGGCAGATTTGTCTCCTAGAGGTTATAACACCTTTGGAACAGACTCCACTTCATATCAAATAGAGCACCTCATTGGCCATCTTCAAACACAGTCTGGACGATTGGATGGATAACCGTAAATTCACCCTGGGGGGTTCCACCTGAATCCCTCTTGAACACGGGCATTAGGTGCTAATCGCGGAAATGAGGGTAGAACTTGGCTAGGCTTGTAGGGGCCCTAGGGTCATTAGCCTATTAACATCCTATGATACAAAACCAACCAGAAAGGTGCAATGAGTATACTGGAAACTATCATATGTAAAATAAAAAAGTAAAATTATGTTTAAGAAAGGGAATTGTTCTACAACCAAGATAGTTTACCTGGCCAAATGTGAAGATTGTGCTGGGTTTTATGTTGGAAAAACTGAGCGGGCTTTGAAAAAGAGAATTTATAAACACATGTATGACATCAAAAACAAGAAAGAAACTAATGCTTTGTATAAACACTCTCTTGTTTGCAAAGAATTTATTGGATTCAAATTTTTCTATAATACAGTATATAACTGCTGACCTGAGGGGGGAAGATTGGAAAAATCTCTTGTATAGAAAGGAACTACAATGGCAACTGAGATTAGCTGCTAATTTCCCACCCGGGTTGAATAATTTCATATCTATAGCGCCAATTTTAAAAGAAAAAGTTGATAGGTTGTATTGAGGGTTTTTGTAATTATAAAATTTAAACTACATTCCTCCCCATTGACAAGGTTGAAATAAGAACATATTTACATTAGTTTTATAATAATCTAACATTTTTAAGGTTTTTTATGTAATACAGGTTTCAATAACTGTTATCAGGTCAAACAGAGGATTTTTTAAATGTTGTTTAGAGACTCAAGCAGTTCATTTTATTATTTTTTATTTTCTAGTTGCACATTTAGCTTTTCTATGGAAAATCATGTGATCAACATGTGCTTTTGTTCATTGGTGTATTTCCATCCAGTTTTGTGATGGCTTGTACTATATTTTTAACCAGTTTTGTAATACACATTTAGTATAGTCTGATGAAGTCCCCAATGTGGTAGGGACGAAAGCTTTTGTAATACACATTTAATATAGTCTGATGAAGTCCCCAATGTGGTAGGGACGAAAGCACTCAATAGTATGTGTTTTTATCAATAAAGTAGATTTTAATCTATTGTTAGCATCCATTAGGTGTGCTTTTTTTATTTTACATGTGATAACTTCCTATGATCCTATGATCCTCTATTACCTTAAGGATGAAGTGCTCTGGAAAGTTGATTAAGCAGTGAATTACGGTTATATTAATAAGCTAAAGTAAGAAATACTTCAGCCTATTTAAATACTATATGTATTCATCTAGGGGGATTTTTTTTTTAATGCTTCAATTGCATTTAGTAGATGCTCTTTTTTGCCTGCTTCCCATGGGTGCACCTTCTGCATTTGATTTAGTTACTGAAAGGTTTCCTTTGTGTGGCTCTTCCATTACTTAGATGGTAGGAAAAGAGGTTAAAAACTTGAAAATTTTGGGGCAGTTGAAATTGCAGACTGGGATGATGTGCTCTGAAGACTATATCTATCAATATGATATAAATATATATCTATAGCTATATATGGGTATACTAAAATTAAATGAAAGAAAGAAATGTTGCCATCCTTAACACTGACAAAAAAAATTGAAAAAAATGTAGACACATAAATATACATTGGTTCTAAAGTAGTAACAATGTCATTGGTTCCAAAGTTGTAACAATGTAACAGGTTCCTAAGTAGCAGCGCTGTAATCATTTGCAGGGTAGATGGGGTAGAGGCATTTGTGGGAAAGTGAATGTGAATGTTAGGTTAAGAAAGAAAGATATCAGAGTAGGCTAGTCACGAGTGACGGTAAGAAGGAGAGAAGAATAAGTATTTAGAAAACATGGATATGATAGTAGTTAGTCAGCCAGCTGGGACTGAACATTAACTTATTCTAGTATTTAGGAGATGAGCATGAACGTTTCTCTTAAAGCTAAGCTTATTGTCTTGTTCATAAGTGGACTGGGTATGATATTCTATATATTGGAGATATCATTTAAGTAGAGAGTATCACTTGATGAGTTCTCAGATTTAGATTGTTGAGCCAGGAAATTATCTTTAGAGTGGAGAGTTCTGCTAGGGCTATACTACTGCTGGAAGGTATGCAGGGAAGGACACTCATCTAGATAGTGAAGTATGGATTGAACAGATTTATCTGAAGGAATTTAAAATAGTCTGGGAATTCCATCCTAATTGTTTTTGAGAGTACAGGGCATTGATGGGATGTGTTAGGTAAATTATCAGTGACTTTGACAGTTTTATTGTAGCATTGTTCAAGCTTTCCTGAAGGTTGTTGTGTAGTAAACATGTGCACTGCATTAGTATTAACAATTTAGGCAAGTGAGAAATGACTTGCTTTTATACAGAGCTCCAAGCCTTTGGCGAGTTTTCTTTAAGTTATTAACATGAAGGAATATCAAACTTGAGCTTATCTTCAATTGTTAGACTGAACAACTTGATGTTGGAAACTGCTCAATATTAATGTTTTTAGCTGAGGAAGAATTAAAACTGCTCACAATTTGGTACAGATTTTAGAGAGGAAGCACATCGGGAGTAAAAATGACTGCCACTAACACCACTCAACAGTTAAAACTTCCCCAGGCTACCAAGGACTGTCCCTGGGTCCAGTCATACATCATGCTGGCCGGCCTCTCAACTTCTTTGTTGCTATGCTTCAGTTTGGATGGATATCAAAATGACCCAGTCCGCCTTGGATATTCTGAGAAGCTTTTCTTCAAGGTTGTGAGTAATTATCATCTATATTTAGTAATGAAGAACCACAGCTCACCAACTAAGAATTATGCACAAAAGAAAGAGACCAGGTCTCACGATCCACTCCTATGATATTTATTAGTGCTTTCATCACATAAATAGAGACGTCTTCAGATAAACTCAATATGTACTTTACTCTGCCTGGCAGCAGTCCTTACTCCACTGCAGTACCAAAGAGAAATGGCTCCGTTCAGAAGCTTAATGAAAATTCCTTGCAGCGATGAGCAACTAAAAAGGCAATCCAGTGAACTACACTTCTCTGTCAGTCAAAAAAGGTTATAATGGACCATTACTCCACCACTAGGGTGATGTTTAAGAGTACTTTCCTTTGCTTCTTCATAATGCACACACACACAGCAATTCCTTGTTGTAAACCTCTTAGAATAACCTCCAACCCACCGCTTCACTTGTTCGTTCATAATCCATCTTACTCAGGATTGAGATCTACTACATCATCAACCTCAAAACCATCAGAAAATTTACCTTTTCCTTAAGAAAGATAGAGCTGATGTATGGCATTACATCATTTACACATTCAATCAAGACTACGCACATTGAACTTGAAGCACTGATTTCAAATATAGTGGATGTAATACCATACAGATATTATACACATCTCCCAACACATCTACACTTCAAAACACACCAAACCAAGCCCTCCGGGACTCCACTAGTGACTGGCCTCTTGATGGAGGTGGCTGAACCTATTTTCACCTCCTGGGTCCTTTTAGTGAGCCAGTTGGCTATCCATTGGGTGATAAAAGGGTTTATACTTAAATTAATGGGCTTGTCTATAATGCTTGTGTGGGGTATTGTATCAAAACCTTTGGCTAGGTCAGGGAAAGCTATGTGCACAGTCTTACCTTCATCCAGTGCTTTGATGACTGACCCTGTCAAAAAAGTCCACCAGATTTAATAGCCATGACCTTCCTTTAACAAAGCCAAACTGTGATGGTTCCAGCATTTGCAGGGTACCTATGTCCTCATTTATCATGTCCATGATGAGTCTTTCCATGGCCTTATATATGAGGCTGAGCATCCAAGTGCTCCTGATTTTCCGGAATGCTCCGCATTTAATGATGAGCGAAGCCACTGTTCCGCTGTTCCATGTTGAGCAGCTGTGGCTCTGCTACACGCATTCTGATTGGTTTGTGTACCACAATTATTGCCAATCGGCATCGTGGTATACAAACCAATGCATAGCTGTGCTGCCCTTCCACATTACACAGCACTGGCTGTGCTCTACAGTTTTTGATTGGCTCGTACACTACATTTACAGCCAATCGTGAATGTGGTGTGCGAGCCAATCAAGTAACGCGTTTCAGGACAGGAGCCAATGAGAGCTCCCTAATACAGGTCAAGCATGTTCTGCTGTGGATTGAAGATGTCAGGACTGGGACTCAGAAGCCAGGAGAGGAGGTCAGCAAGCTGAAGGGACTTCAGGGACCTTGCTGTGGTGGATCAAGATCAGTCAGACGGTCACTAGAAGGCTGAGGTTTGTATTGCTGCCTGCTGGACAATCGGGGCTGATCAGATCATTGTTTTGGATTAAATTTTGTGCTGTATGGAGACTGAGTCTGTGGATTATAGGCAGAGGTAAGTGCTTTATTAATGTAGCTGCAATGTTACCTCTGCAAGAATTTCTATCCTTGAGAACCTGTATTCTAGCAACTTTCTAAGTTTATAAGAGCAATGTTTAGTGTCTCTATTTTTGTGATGCTTGTTCCTGGTATGTCTGTTTTATACCAACACAGATCCTGCTATTCTATCAATATTTCCAAGTTTATCAGAGCAATATTTCTATGTTTATAAGAGCAATATTTAGTGTCTCTAGTTTTGTGCTGCTTGTCCCTAGTATGTCTGTTGTATGCCAACACAGATACTGTTATTCTAGCAATATTTCTAAGCTTATAAGAGTAATATTTAAAGTGTCTCTTTTTTGTGCTGCTTGTCCCCCTATTACTTTGGGCTTTGTCCACATTTCTTGCACTTAGAGGTTGAGAGGTATGTCAGGATGGAGGTCAAAAGTGAGTTATTTATACTAATGAGATGCTTTAAAGTAGACAGGATGCTGTTTAACTTGGTCTAACTAAAATCATCTGTATGACTTGTAATGTCGGTTTAGATAATGTAGTAAACGTGAATTTTATTTTTGTAAAGTGCTGTTTCATTTACTTAATGGTGTGGATATGGTATTGCAGATTATAAAACAAAGGTTTTGGATCTGAGAAGTGTCTTATTGAATTTTACAGATGTTCTACCATGCTCCATGGCAATGGCATGTTTCACGCAGTGCGAAAATAGGGTGTTCCACATTTTGACCATTTGTCACACATTGTTAAGGTCTGTGTTCCACATTGGCCTCTTAAGAGGTTGCGACCTATGATATGAGGCTGGTAAGACTTATGACCCTGTAGTTATCCAGATCATTGTTTAGACCTCCTTTGTGTAGGGGAATGACCGTAGCCATCTTCCATTCCTTGGTCACAAAACCTAACTGAAGGCCCCAGCTGAAAAGTAATTCAAGTGGACCAGAGAAGTCATGTTTCATGCTATTTATTAAACATCCCTGGTTGTTATCAGGGCCCTTCAATGCAGTATTTTTGGCCTTAGAAAGTGCATTGATGACCTGCTCCTATTAAATGAGGTAAGTATTGTTTCTTTTTTTTAATCCTGGCAAGCAACCAGATGTACCTGGTGTTGCCAGTTGCAGTCATGCATGTTGTTTTCTTAGTTTACTTTCTGGCAACTGTTGGTGTGCTTACTTTTACAACTGAAATGTAAGCACTAGAATGCAACAACTGAGGCCACTATGACTATACTTCAACACTGGCCTACTGACAATCTCTTTCTTGCCTCTCAACCTTTCCTAATTTTAATGACATCCTTAATTATGGATCACAATTTTGCTCCAGACCTTCTAAAATTGGACTTTTTTGTGAAATGGTGGTGGATCACAGTTACAGGCTACTTTTCTTTGGAAAATACATGTTAATTCACATCCACTTTTTCTATCAATTTTCTCAGTTAATGGTTCCAACATTTAAAAAGTATGACTAATTTGGGGCTTTTTTTCTTTGATTACACTTGCTTTGTTTTTAATCCTGGAGGTGATGGTTCAGAGTTATCATACCACAACAGACATAAGAAGTTAAACCGACATCCTTCATAAGCAGCCTTTGTAACAAGTGAGGCATTCCAAATGTGCTCATACTTTGGTCATTTAGTCAGCCTAGAGTGTCCAGACACTTCTCTCTGCCATTTGCTTATTTATTCTGTGGCAGTGGAATGCAACAAGTTTGAACAAAGCCTGTAAGCCTGATATGCTGTAACCATACAATTTTATTATAGTCTCCTGTTTTGTTACTTTAAATGGCATTACCAGTGTTGCGGACTGGTATTAAGCAGCACAGAATTTCTGACATAAGCTGGTTTGACAAATGTATAAGGAAAATAATTGAACTGAAGAATTTATATTTCGGATTTTATATTCCTTAGAAATATTTTTATTAGTAAATAATTTAGACGCCCATTATATTTTTGAAACAAGATTAAAAAAGTATATATAACACAAAATGCTTTTGATTTAAGGTTGCAAGCTCAGAAACTCATCTGATTTCTTGATTTCGAGATTTTCCATTTCAGTTGTAGAAAAGAAAATCCAGAAACTATGTTGTGAATCATAAAAACGTTGGAGAACCAACTTCTGGGCATTCCCAGAGTTCTGGTGGGTGTGGATTGCATCATCTCTTAATCCGCTGGGCAATGGGCTCTGCAGAACTCAGGATTTTGTTTGCCTGACCTAAGTTAAAACAGTGTCAGCATTCAGGTAGGCATGCCTGGAGGTTTGTAGCAGAGCAAAGGCAAGATTTACATATGGTTATATGAAGTTTATGAGCATCTGCCGACTAGGTGTTCACTTGCTCAGTAACTGTTTTCGAACTCTTTAATTTATATTGAACCTTTCATTCTTCCTTGAGGTCTAGAGCTCAAAACAGGTATAAGAAAATTCTTAGGTAGATGTGTACGAGTTAAAAAAGAATTGTTCTTAAATGTGACAAATTACTACATTGTAAACAGCTACAAGTGAATTATTTACCCACAATTACTGTTTACAAGAGTAGCTGTAGATTCATTAGACATACCTTTCAAATGTCCCTCACTTTTCGTCCTATTTTTGGTCTACTCCTTATAAAATATGTGCTTTTCTGGCAAAGGATTGAAGATTAGGTCTCAAAGGTACCAAAGCAACATTTATAGCAGGAAAACTGAAGTATCGAAAAATATCAACCTAGAAAAAGAATGTGATATAAGAGATCTTAAACAGATGATAGTCTATAAACGTCTAGGAATAGATGAATAGTAACCAATACACCATGAATACATGAGAACAAAGCTTAGTAAGTAATGTTTTAAAAGACTAAAATTAATATTGAAAACTGCCTTGACATCCAGAATAAAGTTCAAGCTATAAACCAACTTGCTATTCCTATTTGAACTTACAGCTTTGGCATGATTGACTGGCCCCACAAAGTGTTGGATCAGCTTGACAGGGAAAACAAAAAATGGCTTCATGCTTAGTAGTGATGTAGAACACTGTATAAAAAGCAGTACGTGACACTATTACATATTCCTCACTGTGAAGAAGGTATGGGCTTCCTTGAAATTGACTACATGTACAAATCTGCAGCTGTGGGACTACATCATCAAATCCAAAGATAGTGAGAGCTCTAAACCAGGTAGAAAACAAGTCTAAAATGGCTTCTTTACTCATAGAAGCAGAAGTATTTCAGAAAGGAAAAGGTACAGAAATCAAAACAGAAACAGATAAAAATAAGGAGGCAACATAAAATTCCAAAATAAGAGAGCATATAAAAATCATACCCAGAAGCAAAGGAAAGAAAACTGGAAATCTCACAATTATAGTGGCAAATATAGATAACTACGGAAAGAACAACATGTCAATCAAGATTTGAAGCATGGATAGCTAAAAGTACTGGTTCTGTAGTACAGAACTAAAAATGGTTAAGCATCTTTTTGCTGGTTGTGATATATTCATAGCTGAGGGTCTGTATATTGTTAGGCAAAATAATGTGGCAAGTTATCCCCTTTGGGAAAAAACATGTACCCATGAATTACCTCATAGGTGGCAGTACACTAAGCACCGAAAGTGTGATAAGAGACTTAGGGACACAGGTGGACAGTGGTCTCACCTTCAATAACCACATCGCCACAACAGTCAGGAAATCCTTCTATGTGGCACACCTCATCACTAAGGGCTTTTCATCCAGAAAAAAGGAGGTCATTGTCCCACCGTATTCATCCCTCATTAAACCCATTATAGAATACAACACCCCATTTGGTATGTACCTCTCAAGACATCTGCAACAACTGGAAAGGCCGCAGAAATACCTCACTAAAAGAATCACAGGACTAAAGCAGATGCCCTATGCTGACCATCTTAAAAAACTTCAGCTATACTCTGTCGCATATCGTCTACTCCGAGGCAATCTCTGCTTAACATACAAGGCCATGTCAAACCCAGAGCTGTTGGACATGCTACACTTAAAGAAATCCCAATCCCTCAGAGCCACACACTCCAGGGATCTAAACTTTGTCATCACAATAAACAAGGGATAGGTTCCTGACCCAGAGACTCCCCAGACTCTGGAATAGACTGCCCATACATGTCAAGCAGAGCGCCTCTTTGGCCCTCTTCAAAAGGAACCTTGATGATTGGATGGGAGAAGGGAAATTCACCCCGGGGATCATGTCAGTCGCCCTGCTAGACAGGGGTCCAGGGAAGTAAACAGTGTGGGAAGAAATAGCCAGGGAACTGTTACGGTTAGGCTTGTATAGGCCCTAGGGCCAATAGCCTAGTACCAACCTATGAACCTATGAACCTAAGAAGTGAGTTTAAACCTAAAGGTAAAAGATTAATAATGGCAGCTTAAGATACTGGGTTATGTAATTGCTGATTTACAGAACATGTAGAAAAACTGGGAGATGCAGACAAATACTGGTTCTGTAGTACAGAACTAAAAATGGTTAAGCATCTTTTTGCTGGTTGTGACATATTCATAGCTGAGGGTCTGTATATTGTTAGGCAAAAATAATGTGGCAAGACTGTTTACTGGGGATTGTGCAAACACTACATCATGCATATAGCTGAGAACCAGTGGAAACATACTGAATGCTAACACGTTCTGATAATATAAGATCATCCAATACCAACATGAATATAGAAGCAAGAAAACTAGATACTACGGTCAAAGAAAAAGGACAAGAATAGCAGCAATGATTGGAATAGCTATGCAAACTGATTACAGTGTCCTGTCCACCGAGAGACATCGTTATGAAATATCAAGGTGTGCAGGCTGAAGCCAATACTTTGTACCACGTCACTCATCCTGGGTGGAAGGAGGTATCTGTGGGTCACCACGTGTGATGTAGCAGAAGCACTAGGTGTTCACCATTTCCGTTCTGAGCTGGGTGAGCTTAAAGCTACCACAGTGCATTCACACCAAGTAGCCAAGGAGGAACTAGCATGCAGAGGTACGCTCCCCCTTCCCCTTGAGAGGTAGTGTCTAGGAAGATAGTAGGCTGCCAGCCAGGATCAGCAAGATGACCCACTACATATCGTCATAATCTCAATGGGGAATGGAGAGCTGATGGAGGTTCTGAGGCCCAAGTTAATGGACTGTAGGGCTCTGTCTTACCTTGGAAGTACCCAGCTTCCATTCTGCCAGAATGAATGGGCCAACTGGACAAAGGTAGAGGTAGCAACAGTCAAGGTCTGGGGATAGTAAAAAAAAAAAAAAAAAAAAAAAAAAAGATAAGCAAGCTGAAACTATGGCAATGTGTAATAAAAACTCATAAACTGTTTCACAAGCAAAAGGACTAAGTGAAACAAATTTTGAAGTATATTTAAATATGCTACCAGTACAGATAACGCCATATGAGCTACAGAAGAAGGCAATTCTTGTCACGTTGCTGGTGCTGAGAAGAGCACTCTTGACAAGCATCAAAGACTGAAGGGATATTAACTTCATGAATATTACTCACACCCTGACTTAGAAATAACATCCATTCCTGGCAAGGTATTAGAATCGCCCTCCAAAATATTTGGAGAAATTAAAAAAAAAAAAATGAAAGGCTGGTCAGGGCTGTAGAGTCCATCTTTCCTTAATGTAATTTGCTAAAGATGTTAAGGTGACTTTTAATGATTCTCCTTATTTATTTGGGCCAGGTGTTATGGCACATCTCAAAAGACTGGCAAAGGAGGGCAACATCCTCATAGCTGTGGGTGCCAAATTTCCTCTGCCTCAATGTTCCTTTTCAAGAATACAGAGAAACCAATGCCTGATGTGATTTAGGCATGGTACACAGCAATAAAATAAGCAGCAGGAAGGAAACAATTCCCAGAAAAAATTCCAGAATGGTAATGGTCTATCGCAGGAGGTCTTTAGCATCATCAGGCAGCCACAGATATTTTGCAGACATCAGAAGCCCTGAGGACTTGCCTGAGTGTTTTACTCTGGAGGCAATTAGGATTCAACTGGCTGTCATCTATCTGCTTAGAAGCTAGTCACAAAGGACAGGCAAATCAAGATGGTCATATTCACAGGTTACAGGACGCCATTTTACATAACTTTAGCCCTGCTATCCTTAGCTGTGACAGATATTTCACCCCATCAGAAGAAAGAAAGTCTTAAAAGTCTTTCATAAAAGAGACATCCAAGAAGTTTCACTAGACCAAAAAGGGTGACAATTTTACTACAGGCTTAATTCCCTAGAAGGTGAAACGTCTAAAGACAATATCCAAATTTTGCCCACTGCAGCAGAAAGCCAGGTTATTTTTTCTTGTCAAAAAAGCAAAGATTCTCAGGCCAATATCAGACTTGTTTTTGCCATATAAGACCTGGCATATGATCATGGTGCATTTGTTCTTCCTTTCTTACCCAAAGGAAGTGGGATATGTTGTTTGCTTACTCCACATCAAAACTGCCAGGGAATCCCAGAGTTTTTTTGTGCTACTGAGTCAAATCCAGTCATTTTACTTCTAGAGACGTCCTTTGGCAGTAGTCTGGTATATCAGACAAAGAGTAGCAAACTCTTGCCCTCTATCCTAAGAAGCTATGAAGGTTTTAAAAACTGTCCATGTCCGGCAGTCATTTCCTTGTGGCAAACCACATCTCTGGGAAGTCTACCTCACTAGCAGACAAGTTCAGAAGATGTCTTCTATTGTCTTATGAATGGTCTCTTAGTACTTCAGTAATGCAGAAAAATTTCCAGCATTAGGGAAACCTTGCAGTTTATTTATTTATTTATTTCTCTTTGTTTCTAGGGTAGAGCAGTGATCTGCATGGACCTTTTTCACACTCAACCCAGGAACACTGTCTGGTGAAGTGACTCACTCAGAGTCACACAGTTAGGCAGCAGAAACTGAGGCAATTATCTGTTTACCTCCCTGTCATCTCAGTGGTAGGAATGCCCTGTAGGATGCCCTCATCCACTAGTGACCCCCTGGACTCTTCTATGTTTTTTCACATTTCCCCTGATGGTGAAGTTCATTTAGAACGCAACAATTTAGAATACAATGAGATAAAACAAGAACTGAGACATGATAAAAGCAGAGACTTTTAATGTAAAAAACAGGTAAGCGGTTTCACCATATTTACCGGTGCTTCTTCAGACCATTCAAACACTTTTTTCTTACCAATTTATGCAAACTAAAACATCATATTGAAAGATCACATGGCTAATCCAAACAAACCACTGTGCATTCCCCTGCAGCAGCATAACCTTTCAACTTAACAATGGAGCAAATACTCAAGCCCTTTAAAGTGACAGTATACCAGTACATGGAACATTCAGCGTTTAGTATATTAAAAAAAAAAAAACATTTCATTTGAAAGATTCCTACATTTCAAAACAGATTTTAAGGGCATTTTCTCATTCAGACCCAGACCTCTGTTGGCCTGAAGCTTAATGAGCCACCTAAGTTCACGGTCTTCAGTCTTATTATAAAACTCTCCCATAAACATGTCCTCATCAAGCTGTTCAATTACCATAAACCTGAAAGCATGTTTTGTTCCACTCTCAAGAGTATGTTTTGCTAACACATTCTTTGTATCATTTTTCTAATACTGTAAATATGTTCCCTAATATGCTCCATAAGTGTTCTATTCGTCTTCCCCACATAGAAAGGCGTGCAATTATCGCAAACTGCTAAATAGACAAGATTCCGCGTACTGCAGCTAGCATTCACTCTAAAGCTATATGTTACCTCAGTACTGGGATTTATAAAGGTACAACTACAAAAATTACATCCCCGACAGGGATGAGTGCTAAATGGTTCTTGAGATCTAGAATGAGCCACATTATTACTCTTATAACATAACATTCTCTTTGGAGATTTTTTTGTCCTTAAATCTAAACCATGGTTTCTCCCCTGCACATTGCTTAATTTTTTTCAGGAACTAACAATTGGCCAATTATGTCTAACTACTCAAATTCTCTCTATGTCACTTGTATAAAACCAAGAAACTGGTAGGCATTCCTCACCAGGTGTATTGGTTCCTCCTTCCATCACCACAGCTTCAGAAAAATAAGGTCTGGCTTTGGTGTTTCTCAGTTCTTTCACTTCATTACATATCTTATCTATTTCCTGACTTTTATATCCCCTCGCTACTAATTCTGACTTCAATTTATTTATATCTTCGGAAAATGTTGCATTATTATTATTTAATCTTGAAAGCCTTATACCCTGTCCTTTTACAATATTCTTATACACATAGCCAGGGTGTACACTATGTCTATGAAGCAACCCATTTTTTCAAGGGTCTATATTAGAACACCAAACTTTCAAAATGTCGAGTGTTCTAATATCGACTCGTTTTCAGAGAACTCTGAAAATATCAAAGACACAGAAAAACAAATTTTTTCCTAGGGAAAGAATTTGGTTGTCCGTTTCTGTTGCTTCAGTATTTTCAGCACTGTGGTGGAAAGTTACAGGTCGGGTTCAGGTAAGTGTGCAATTGTGTGGATGTGAGGGTTAGGGCGGGTTAGGTGAGTTAGGGTTAGGGCACGGGTCAGGTAAGTGTGCGATTGTGTGGACGTGAGGGTTAGGGCGGGGTAGGTGAGTTAGGGTCAGGGCGTGGGTGAGGCGACTGTGCAATAGTGACGGACCTTAGGGTTAGGGTTTGGGTTAAGGTAAGTGAATAGTTAGTGGTGTATGTATAGTTTAGTGTAGGGTTAGGTGTAAGAGTTTAGGTGTATGTGTGTGGATTGCTGTTTGTTTGGTGTGCTTGTGTTGTGTGTATGTGTTTTGGAACAGCACAGTTTTTCCCTAGGAAAAAATTTGCTGTTCTGTATGTTCGATGTTTTAAATTTTCAATTCATAGGGTTTGATATTAGAACACTTGAAATTTTGAAAGTTCTGTGTTCTAATATAGACCCTTTTTTCAACATGTTTTCCTATATAGCCCAGTATCGAATGTCAAGTTGGAATTTCTATCAATCCTTACAGCTAAAAAATCGATATATGTCCATGAAAACTGAAAAGTAAATCCCAAATAATCAGTGATACTGTGCAAATAAGTTACAAATTCTTCTAAGTCAGATGCCCCATCTGTAACATATAAATGTCATCCACAAACCTTCTGTATAGCTAAATGGATGTGCTAAAGCATCCATCACTGAGCACATATTGTTCTTCTCATTGAGCCGAAACTATATTGGCATAGCTATTGGCTCAATGGTCACTCAGTGCTCAGTAATGGACGCTGCAGTACGAGGAATCTTGTCTATTTAGCAGTTTGCGATCATTGCACGCCTTTCTATGTGGGGAAGACAAATAGAACACTTATGGAGCATATTATAGAACATGTTTACAGTATTAGAAAAATGATTTAAAGAATGTGCTACCAAAACATACTCTTGAGAGTGGAACAAAACATGCTTTCATGTTTATGGTAATTGAACAGCTTGATGAGGACATGTTTATGGGAGAGTTTTATAATAAGACTGAAGACCGTGAGCTTCGGTGGCTCATCAAGCTTCAGGCCAACAGAGGTCTGGGTCTGAATGAGAAAATGCCCTTAAAACCTGTTTTGAAATCTAGGAATCTTTTCAAATGAATTTTTTTTAAATATACTAAGCACTGAATGTTCCATGTACTGGTATGCTGTCACTTTAAAGAGCTTGAGTATTTGCTACATTGTTACGTTGAGTGGTTGTGTTGTTGCAAGGGAGCAAACAGTGGTTTACTTGGATTAGTCTTGCAATTTTTTAAAACGATGTTTTAGTTTGTATGCATTGGTAAGAAAAAGGTGTTTGAAAGGTCTGAAGAAGGGTCGATAAATGGCGTGAAAGCACCTACTCTTTTTTAGGTATTTTAGATAAAAAGTCTCTGCTTTTGTCATGTTTCTGTTCTTGTTTTATCTTGTTGTAATTTGCATTTTGAACACTACAACCATTAATTCCTAGAGGTGGATTTGTTTCTTTATTAACAATTTAGAAATTCCAGATGTTTTCCCTAGCTCCATATTGGTTCCAGCAGCTATGGTTCCCCCTATTTTTTCCTCATCTTATGGAAAAGTCTCTTCTTTTGAAACTAAGAAAAACACTTGTGACACACCCACCAGGCAAGTCATATCTAGATATATTTCCCCTCTGAGGAACTGCTTGGCTTCTCCACTTTGATAGTATCCAGTAATTCCATTTTACTGAGTGAGTGGTGAAGATAACTATGCAAAAAACACACTGAGATAAATTGACTCATTTTTGTGCTTGGGCTGCTGCCAAAGGCATGGACCCTTTTTCAGCTTCCATTCCATTAGTTTTTGATTGTGTCATAGATTCCTTTGATGTAGGGCTTAGTTATTCTCCCAGTAATGTCCATTGGGCTGCCAAATCTAACTTTCACAAGGGCCTCGATTCCAATTCATAGGCCTCATCAAGAATGTGCAAAACCATTTGTAAAGGTGTTTGCTTATTTTGGTCACCTTTATGAGGTCTGTTATCTGTTTCGGACTTATAGTATATTGTTAGAAAAGGTGAATAACTACACCACCCACTGAACCTCCAGTTTTGGCAGGCTTGGGAAACTGTTTTTGTTGTGGCAGTTACAGCTACCAGGAGGTCCTTATTGTTGCAGCCTTTGTCTGTCAAATTTCCATATTTGGTTTTTCACAAAAGTCTTTTTCTTCATATTAATCTCTCTTTTACACCTGAGGTACTTTAAGTCATAAGCACTTATGGTGTGTAGAATGCTGCACTTCCAGCAACATATACAAATCTTTCATTCACAAGCATTTTCTGAAAAACTAAACTTAAAAAGGATGACATAGATAAATATAAATATTTTGAGAACAATAAATGCTATTAAAACTATAAATAGCAATGTTATCAGTAAGAAGTATTCTTTACAGTAATAACAGTCAGTGCATTCACAGTATTTTCCATAAATACTGTAATATAGCAATAACCCACACCTGGGTGTGGGTAATGCGGGATTTCCCCACGGTTGGCGTGGTTTGGTCCCGAGGGCAAAGTCCGAGGGACCAAACAAAGACAACCGTGGGTAAATCCGCATTACCCACACCCAGAAGTGGGTTATTGCTATTATACTATGACATTATTTAAGAAAATAAATAATTACTTTTCTTAAATAATGGCATTGTATAATGCCTCTTTGCTGCCCTTCCGCAGCTGTCTGGTATCCGCGGCAGTTCTGGTGTACTGCGCATGCCTACGCAGTACATCAGAGCTGTGGCCAAAAGCAATGGTGAAAGCAAGATTTCCGTTGCTTTTTACTGTTTCTCAATGTTAAATGGGTTTAACATAGCGAGACAACTTTAAAATAAGCAACGGAGATCTCCGTTGCTTATTTTAAAGCTGTCTCGCTACGTTAAACCCATTTAATATAGCGACACAGCTTTAAAAAGCAACGGAGAAAGCAAGATCTCCGTTGCTTTTTACACACTGTGTCACTATGTTAAAGGAGTTTAACATAGCGAGACAGCTTTAAAAAAAGCAACGGAGATCTCCGTTGCTTTTTTTAAACCTGTGTCGCTATGTTAAACTCTTTTAACATAGCGAGACAGTGTTTTAAAAGAGACTTATACTAATGGAAAAAGTCCGGGCGACCGGACCTTTTTCCATTAGTATAAGTCGATTTACAACGTGCACGCTGGCCAATCAGCGTGCACGTTTTGGAATATTAATGGGGGAGTCATGGTATAATATATTATAAAGCACACAAACCTCAGATTATATGTTTCCTAAACTTTCACAAACACGTTCATGTCTTGAAAACTATTCAACCTAGAAATATAGTGTTAGAATATTTTTGTTAACCAGATATATGCTTTTACGTGACAATAAGAAATTCCTCAGTAAGTTTATGTTTATTGAGATATTTACAGAAATATGAAAACATGTTTGATTGTATAATTAGCAATACAAATAACACTGGATATCTCTGAAGATGTGTAATTTGCAGTGCAAATATCAAATACAGTTTTCTTCAACAACATCCAGGATGTCACCTAATGTCATACAACATTTTCTAAGTCACTTGGTTTTTGCAGTATTAAGTGCATTTGGAAATATTTTCTAAGCAACTGGCAATATTTCTAGCACAGTGTAATATCAAGCAGTATTTCCAGTGAATTGTCCTGTCTCCTATATTGGTATTTCACACCATGCACCTCAATAACATGTAAGTCTCTCCGTTTCTTAAAATAAGAACATAAATATGAAAATATGGATAATAAGTTTGCAAATAAAGATGAATTTCTCCACTTCAAGATATCATAGATTAGCAATGTTAGTGTTGTTTTGTTAAGGACTCCTTGCCCTTCCTAATGCTGCCTATTATTAGCTGATAAGTCACTTAGTCAAAAAAGCTAGACCCTCAGAAAAGCTCTGGACACCATAAGAAAGATTACAAAAAAGGCATTGTAGTCTTGAGTGAGCTAACCCATACATTCATATGCTGGTCTTTTTCCTTGTAATGTTCTATATCTGCACCTCCAAAGGAGATTTTACATTCAAATGCTAGGTGTATATGAATGGTGATCATGTTTTTTCTTCTTTGTGAACACAAAATTGGCTCATAAAGTTTAAAAAAGCTCTGGACATGACATTGTGACAGAGTCAAATTTTGTTAAACTAAACACAAGAGACCTTTTCCAGCTATTCCTAAGGCTTATTCTACTTAAGCCCTGGCAACCATGATAGTGTTCGTCAGAAATGCAGCTCTCAGTGATATCTGTAAGGCAATATAGATTGGATGTAGTATCCATGTCTACAGCTTCCTTTGGGACTACCAGAGTAAGAGATGTCACCTCATAAGGTAGACCTCTGAGAAGGACTAGTATACAACTCTGTTCTTCCATTCCCAAGGATGAACATCCTCTTATCAATTGTGAAAGTTATCTGCTTATTGTAACAGATCTCACCTTCCCCCTTCTCAATGAAGAAAGGTTCATATTCCTTTTATTAGTCTTGTACTTTTCATGACTAGCGTCAGATATGGAGAGCCCATACTGCATGATGGGATAGGGAGAATGGTTCTGGCAAGCTAGGTAGATATTACTGCTGGATGATCCTAATGCCTGCTGGCCTTAACCTTGCTACTATTAACTGTAGATCTGCTCTGTCAGATCTGACATTATGGAAGGCACAAAACTTTCATTTATATAACGTTTGGTAAACCTAGCCTCATTGTTAAAAATAGCCTACTTGTTGTTGTTGATATGTACACTTAAATATTATCTTGTGTGTTTCTTCTGTACTAAATTATGCCTGTGTTGTTTTTTTTTTTTTGTTACAAGTTGAATGGATTATATGTTTTTTTTCTGGTTTTGTGCAGTTTTGAAAATTTGGAATTGTAAATATTCTGAGCGGGTGGCCTTCCCTATAACTTCTGAATTAGTTAATAGCTTACTTATATTCCAGTACATGTATGGCTAACAGCTGAACTGTTCTGTCCTGTGTGTTTTCAGTTGTTGTGAGCTATTTCAGATTTTTTGAAAGCAAGAATCACAGAACTGAAAAAAAGTAGCCAGGCTAATGGGAAAAAAAGTCTTTGCCAAGTTCTAGAATATTTATTTATTTATTTTATTTTATTTTACATTTATTGAATGGGATAGTGCGACTGGATACATGTCCATTTTCAGCGAAGGCCCAGGAGAAAAGCTCCAAGGTAAGCAGTTAAGTTTAAGACACTATATTAACAGTGGTTACATACCTAAACAAGTTATACAAGTTCCAAGGTTAGCGATAATCCTAAGTGTAGGTCAAGATTAAGTGACACAGGTGGGCTAAATTACTGTTTTTAACTCAATCTAGAGGAGAGTTAGTCAGGTTTGCCACATTGACATAGCCAGTTTAGTATCAAATGTTGTTTGAGTCTAGTCTTAAATTGACTCAGGGTGGTAAGTAAAGTAATATCAGCTGGGAGAGAGTTCCAGGATCTGACTACAGAGTTGGTGAAGAGAGATTCATTGGCAGAGTTATTAGTTTTGATAGTCTGAACTAGTAGTCTATTAGAAAATCGAAGAGGTCTGGGATTGTTATAGAGGGTGATAATATTTTTAAGAGCAGGAGTATTGTCTGGACTGTAAAGGATTTTATAGGCAATAATCAGGAGGTTATACTGGATCAAGCTGGGTAATTCTAGCCACCCAAGTGGTTTAGGTTGATACAATGATGTGTCCTATAAGAATAATCACTGACAGTACCTCAAATGCAGGAACTGTGATAGACATCAGATAAAAATCTGTCATATTAGTCCTTGCTTGTTTAACTGTGATTATATATCTTCAGCATATCCAAATAGGTTAGTTTAGGAACAGGAGAGCAGAGCTGCAGCCATCCCCTACACATTTATCATGGAGTCTGATTGTATTTATAAAGGAACCTGACATCTGATGCTGTGGGTGTTGTGGGACAGTTAAGACCTACACTCTCTGATAGGTTCATAGCTTCATAGGTAGGTACTAGGCTATCGGTCCAAGGGCCTAAGTAAGCCTAGCCAACAAGGTTCCCTGGCTTACGCCATCCAAGAAAGTTAATTTCCTGGGCCCCTGTTGAGCAGAGCCACAGAAGTGATCCCTGGAGTGTATCTCCAATTTCCCATCCACTCATCAAGATTTTTCTTGAAGAGTGCTAATGAGGAAATTTGCTTGACATAGATGGGTAACTTGTTCCAGAGTATAGGAAGTCTCTGGGACAGGAATCTATCCCTCCAGCATGTCCTGTTTATTGCAGTGACAAGGTTTAGGTCCTTAGAGCATGTAGCTCGGAGGGATTGGGATTTCTTTAGGTGTAGCATGTCCAACCGCTCTGGGTTTAACATAGCTTTATATGCTAGGCGGAGATCTCCTCAGAGTAGGTGATATGCAACAGAATAAAGCTGTAGTTTTTTGAGACGGTCAGTGTAGGGCATCTGTTTGAGGCCAGTAATCCCCTTTGTGAGGTACTTCTGTGGCCTTTCTAGCTGCTGCAGATGTCTTGTGAGGTACATTCCAAAAGGGGTGTTGTACTTTATAATGGGTCTAATGAGTGATGAGTAGAGGGGAACAATGACCTCTTTTTTCCTGGATGAGAACCCTTTTGTGGTGAGGTGTGCCACATAGAAGGATTTCCTAACAACTGTGGCAATGTGATTATCAAAGGAGAGACTACTGTCTTCCTGGGTCCCAAGGTCTCTTATCACACATTCGGCGTTAACTAGACTGCTGTTTATGTGGTAGTTCATGGGTACATAGCTTTTGCCAAAGGGGATGACAATACACTTTTTGGCATTGAGCTTGAGGCCATGCCTCTGACACCAAACATCTGTCTCAGTGAGGCCCTTCTGTAGGATGTCCACATCATTTGGGGAGTCAACTATGGCTCCTAGTTTGCAGTCATCTGTGAACTTCATTAGCCAGAGGCCTTCTGTGTTAGCCTGTTCTTCAGAAAAGTAGATACCAAACAGGAAAGGTCCCAGGACTGAACCCTGTGGTACTCCACTTGTCACTGGTTTGAAGTCAGATTTGGAGTCTGCAACTTTTACAAGGTGGGTTCTGTCAGTGAACCATTTGGCAATCCATCTTGTGACGTAGGGATTTATACCTAGTTTAGTGAGTTTAGCTATAATTCCAGAATGGGGGATGGTGTCAAAAGCCTTGGCGAGGTCAAGATAGGCTGTGTGAACCACCATACCCTCATCTACGGCTTTGGTGACTGCCTCAAAGACATTGATCAGGTTCAGAGGGCATGATCTGCCTTTCACAAACCTGAACTGGGGGTCCAGAATTTGGAGGCTACCAATGTCTTTGTTTATGAGTTTCATGATGATACGTTCCATGGCCTTGCAGACCAGGCTCGTCAGGCTAATAGAGTGACAGTTCCCAGGATCAGTGGTGACTCCCCCTTTATGGAGTGGGATAACTGTTGCTGTGCACCATTCAGTGGGCACAAAGCCTGACGTGAGACTATGATTGAACCTGGTGCTTAGGCGGGGAGCCAGTTCGTTCTGAAGTTCATGTAAAACGCAGCCTAGGATGTTGTCCGGTCCCATGGATGCTGTGTTTTTGGTTTTAGAGAGTGCAGCTTTTACCTGCATAGATGTGATTACAGGGACTCTGCATTCTTCCTGTATATATATATATATATATATATATATATATATATATATATATAGGCCCTTTAGGGGGTGACTGGGGGGTAAAGTTAGCACTGAACTTATCTGCCAAGATGTTGGCAATATCAGTTGGTTCTGTAATTTTCATGCCATTGTGCTGTTACTCAGAGCAGATCAGGGTGTTGCCATTGAGATTCTTGACATAGCTATAGAATGCTTTGTGGTTGCCCTTAGAATCAGTGGTGATTTTGTTTTCATAGCTAGCTTTGGAGGATCTTATAAGGGATCTCAGCTTATTACTGAGGCTGACCAGGGAGCTCCTCCACTCATGGGATTTTATTCTCTTTTGCAACAGTTTCTTCCTTCTGTTGTAGAGTTTGTTTATGGCAGGGGACTACCAGATTGGCTTCCTTTTTTTGGAGGATAGTATCTTGGTTCTGTTTGGGATAGCATGATCCATGCACTCATGTAAGTGCTTATAGAGTGCATTTGTGTAGGATTCAGTAGTCGTAACTGTATTGTCAATCTGCATGGGTGTCATGAAGTTCGCCACTTCTGTCTTAAGAAGCATAAATTTGGCTTTAAAGAAATTTTTTACCATGGTTTCCTTAATGGTGGGTGGGGGCGGGACACGGATATCTAGGGTGATTAGCTTATGGTCAGATCCAACCAACGAGGAGTTGATTTCAGGTGTGGAACACCGGTCACTCATGATGGTAATGGCTAGGTCTTGGATATTGTTGCCCCTGGTGGGGGTGTGGATAAGTTGATCTAGGGCATTGGAATTTATGAATTCCAGAAAGTGTTGAGCAAAGGAGTTAGTACATGAGTAGTTTTCCCAGTTAATGGTGGGGCAGATGAAATCACCCATTATTAGGGTGTTTGGTTGAACCCTAATATTTTCCAGTATATCAAGAAAAGAGGAGTGGGAATCCTGGGGCATGGTGGGGGATCTGTAGCAAGCTACAATTTGGATTGCAGTTTTGCCCAGAGTAAGTTGCACTTGGATAACCTCAGATGCATTATGTTGTGCAGTTTCACTCTGCCAGACAACATTTTCTCATGATGTTGCCAAAGCCCTTAGGCCAGCTTATCCTGTTGCTACTTCTTCCAGGAAGTTTCCGTTATTCCTTGATGATGTCATCTGTTCTCAGGCTGTAGTTTCAGCAAAAAATTTAAAATGTAATTCTAGTTTTTTCAGAGGTAAGATTTTAAGGATGAATTTGTACAACATAGGTGTAATGCTGAGCAGAGTGAAAAAGAGCACCTAAAAGGACAATTGTTTTTTAAGTGTTTTCATGATTTAGAGGGAATTATTTTGACTGATCGTGGGCTGTCATGTGTGAAAAGAGACATAGTTACTATGAGTTGATGGAAACTGTCTATTTCTCATTTGTGCCTTCTCCCCTGCCGTTATATAATCCTTATCTGCTTAAGGACCCTAAAGTTTACTTAAAAGCTTTGTGTTTGCAGAGAATTTCTGTAAGATTTCTAAAGAGTCTTTCTACTGGTTCAGATAAAATTCTCTCAGCATTGAGTAGGTGGATACAGTTTCTGCATTTTTGGTAAAATGTCTTTTCCTCTGATAAAAATACTAAGTTCACAGAGAATTTGAGAGAAATGAATCATTCTTCATATTCTAAAGTCTTAAGTCGATAAATACATTGCTTTCATAATTTAAGATATCATCAGACGTTCTTCAAGCCTTTGATATTATGTGATTTTTTTTCTGAAGCCGGAGAGTAAAATAACTTATAATTTGTTAAATACAGCAGTAAGTACTGTATACTTGACTTTTGCGCATACTTATAATAAATCATTTTCATTAAGGTTGGTAAAAATCTTTGTCAAATTTAAAAAGAATGTTCTTATAAAAGGACGGCCTTATCCTTATAGTCTTTTAGCTAATATTAGAGCTCTACAGATATCTCACGAGTGCCTTTTTTCCCAAATCTTATATTTTATCTCAGGATTTGAATACAAAAAGTAAAATTATGGAAATCTTGTGTGTGTGTTATCATGTCTGAATCAGATTCTGCCACTGTGGCTCAGGACAGAAAGCGGCTTTTGCATTAGGAAGTCCTTTACAATGTAAACTTTCATATTCAGTGAACTGTGTTACTGAATTTATAAAATACAGATGGAGCACTTTTCAGTTTGATGTAGCATCTGAAAGGAAGTAAACATTTAATGAATTAGCCTTATCTGATTACGGTAAACCTTTTACAGTTCCACTTTTACTGCAGGGAATTTGCTCTTCTGTTCTTTACAGATAACCCTTCCATCCATTTTTACAGCATCACTCAATGGGACAAAATTTCTGAGTTGACAGATTCAGAAAATATTTCCACTGTTTCCAGGGATTTGTGGATGGAGAGGATGTTCTGGTGCGCCATTAAAATAGAATTTTTATCTGTGCCTTCCCCTGTTCCAATTCCAAAATCATTCATAGGTTCATAGGTTCATACTAGGCTATCTGCCCAAGGGCATTTATAAGCCTAGCCCTGGCTTATTTGGCTTTTAGCCCCTTTAGTTTTAATAAAACTATTTGCCCTATTTTTGTATGTGCCTGTCAAGCAGTGACACTGAAGTAATCCCTGGGGTATATATATCCTCCTCCATCATTTGGTCAAGATTCCTCTTAAACAAGGCCAGCAAGGTGCTCTGGCCTCACACATTGTTTTTGTTCCCACAGTCTCTGAGTGATGAATCTGTCCCTATCTGTCCCGTCCATTGTCACTCTATTAATAATTGTGTTGTCAGGGGTAAAGGTTCGCCCTTGTGGTTCTGAGGATTTTTTTTTTTTGGATAGGCATTATATTGACATGGCCTTATATGTCAGGCACATGTCAGGGGCTGGTCACACCTCTGGGCAGCCAGGTATGAGACTGAATAGATATGTGGTGGGGCATATCTAATATTTATGTTTTTTTTTTATCCTTATCCTTGGTGAGGAACTTTTAGGGCCTTTTGGGGTAGCAGGTGTGGACATACATTCCTTTCCATAGGGCATTGGGTGGATCACTCAATCTAATGAGTGATGAGTACAGGGGCGATGACCTCCCTGATCTAGATGTGAAGTGATCTTCATGATCAGAATCAGCAGATATGTGTCCTAGGCAAGCTAGCAACATGAGTGTACAAACATTCAGTGAAGGTCATTATCTGGTCACAGAGGTCCCCAGATCCCTAGTGACTTCTTCAGCCTTGTTTGCCATATGGGTATGGGTAATGCATTTTTTTTCCCGATTTTTTATGACTATGCATTTCTATTCAGTTACATTTTTGCATTTGGCCCTTTGCTTTATCTCTGTTATAGCAGATGTGTTTCTGCGATATGTATCTGATTTCTATGTTTCTGGTAACTTTGTTTTGCAGTCACTTTTTCACTTTGTCAGCTCCTTTCCTGTGTTTTGTGCTTGTGCTTCAGACCAGGAAGAAGCTTGTGGGAGTAGACTCTTGACAGACAACTGACTGGACATGGGACACCACTTGTGACTGACAAGTTGGCTACTTAGCTGGTTGTCAACCCATCTTATGTGGTGTGGGTTCCCATTCTGTTGATGTATTCTCTTTGAGCCAAGAGGATTCTTGTGAGAGATTTTTTTTGAGAAAGCTTGAGTGATGGTGATTATGGGCTGTAGGGGTGTGTCGCTGCCTTTCCTCATCAATGGCCTTGGTGACTGTGGACTGCCTTTCCCTCATCAATGGCCTTCTTGAAGTCTTCGAAAAGTCAATTGGATTTAAAGGTCCCCAGAGTCCAAAGTGTTCAAAGTCAACATGTCCTATGTTCCATATTCCTCTCCCCCCCTCTGTGGATGGATCCATCCATTATTAGGATCCTAATTTCAGAATTGGTAATAAGCATAACATTGCTGGCTTTATCCAATTCTGTTTTAGAATATGGAGATAGGAAATTCACCCCGGGGATCACTTCTGTGGCTCTGCTTGACAGGGGCACAGGAAAATAATTTTCTTGGGTGGCAAAAGCCAGGGTACTGTTTGGCTAGGCTTATATAGGCCCTAGGGCCAATAGCCTAGTACCTACCTATGAACCTATGAAGAAGAGGTGCTTACAAAAAGGCCAAGAAATTAGTTATTTCCATTGCAGGAGCTCTAGTTATCATTTTTGTTTCTTTCTTGTTCTCAAGAAAGAAAATTGCAAACCTGGACATCTTGGATATCCGCCAGCACTTGAGAGTAAAAAGATTCAGAATGGCTACATCTCTGAATTCTTCCCCATCAACACTAGATGTTTACTCTTGAAAACAAGGACACATTAGCCTGTAACAGTCTTTCCTCTGTACTCTTTCCCCCAGCAGCCCTTGGCTTCTATCTATCATGCACTCAGTCTGTGCTCCTTGGGTACGTCTGTAGTTCTACCAGAGAATCGCTGATATGTTCCTTCACTGGGTGGGCCCAACTCCTCAGGAAGCCAGAAATCCCAGAGCTGGGAAGTAAGGATCCAATAGAGGGCCATGAAGTGGATGTCAGGAGCCATTACTTTTGTGGCACAGCTGGTTACTGACCCTACTATGATAAGTGATATGAATGACAACAGCATGTCGGTCACTCCGTGTTACAAAATGACCTGAAATGTGTGACTCTATAAGTCGAGTCCCAGACTTGGACCACACCAGCAGAGAAAGACATCTTGTTTCTATACCTTCAGACCAGCGATTCCTTAGATTTTTTTTTTACCGGATAACAATCACTTTTATTTAGCATTTTACTAACTTAGTCTTTTATTTTAAATTTTAACTTATTTGTTTATTAACCATGTTAACTGAACTGGCCATCATGGATATTTATAGGCCTGACCCAGGCCATATGAGCAAAAGTAAATAATAATACACATCTGTTAATAGAGTAGGCCCACTGGACATACACTCCCTTTTCAGGGGTGACCTGGGTACAATGTCTGATTAAGTGACTTGCTTAGGGTCACACTGTAGGCAAAAGAAGGCCGAGAGAATCAAACCCCATACCACAGGAAACCACAGCTCATAGTCTCAACCCTCAGTGCCAACTGCCTGCAATGTATATGACCACTGTAGACTACTGAATCAGCCAGTATGTTTGTGAGAGGTGGCAGGAAACCAGAGTACCTGAGAAAACCCATATAAATGTGGGAAGATAATGTAAATTCCATACAGTGACCAAATAGCAGGATTGTTCACTTATTTATTTGTTTGTATGTCTGCTTGGTTGTTGTTTTTTAAACAGGTAAGTGGGCTGGTCTGTTGACCCTTTCCAGTCAAAACCTGAGCTCATAGAGCAAATTATGTAGTACAAAGTACGTATTTTTTTTTACACAGAGCCAATGTACTTACCAAATCCTATAATTTTTTCCTTAGTGCTTAGCTCTGGCCATAGCATGCCTCTGATTCATATATTTTCACATTTGCTCTTATCTGGATAACTGGTTTCATGCCTGTCAGAGGAACAAATCTCAAAGAAATTAAGATACATTATTCCTTTTGTTGGATTCCCTAGATCTCATAATTAGTGTGATAAACTTGAATGCCATGCCTTGTTAGCTAAAGATCTTTCTAGAACATTGTTGAACAGTTTTACCAAAGATTTTTTTCTGACCCCAACCAAAATTCATATTATGCTGTTTGCTTTCACTGTATTATCAGGCAAGGCATCTTTAAGAGGAAGATTATTCCTTTGCCTTCTGGGTAGCATGATTTGAAGTATTAGGGTGATGAAGCATCCCAGATGGCTCCCTATTGAAATGTCGGCACTCAAAATGCTAAAAGTCAACATGCCAAAAAAAAAAATGAAAATGCAGGAGAGGAACAGATCTTTGCACCCCCCCCCCCCCATGTAGAGGGCAACCCCCTTCCCCAAACTTACATATACCAAGTCTGAGATCACCATACCTCAGAGAAAAGGGAATATTGAGAGACATGACATCTCTGGCTTAGTATATTCAAGTCCAATCTTTCAGCCATTCAGTCTCTGCACTTTGGGACTTACTGTAGAGGGTCCCAACATTTCAAATGGTTACCATGCATAGCTATCCAGGGCACTATATGGGGAGGTTATATCATTCTGTAAGGAATCTTTGGAATCAGACAGGACCCTTTCTGGAGATGGAACAATATGATTCAAAAAACAAGGGACAGGCATCTGTTTTTTTTCTTTCTCCATCTTAAATTCTGAAGATAGATGCTTCAGACACCAAACTGAGTGCATATTTAGAGATTGTAATACTGCAGGCTTTATGATACTCACATCCAAGCCATTTTGCATGTATATATCTGTCTGTGGAAATTACTTTAAAGATGCATAAGCTTTCTTATACCAGGAACCCTTCAGATTATCTAATATAGTACCACAGCTGTATGGTACAGCAAGAAAGTGAGGACTCATCGCTGCCAAATCTGTTGTGACTCTGTAAACAAACCTACTTAACGAAAAGTCATAATGCATTCTACAAAGGCTACTGTTACTTCTGCAGCTATCATTAAAGGAGTCTGTGCTGCTGACATATGCAAGGTTGCAGCTTAACCATCCATCTATGCTTTCACTAGGTGGTATGACATAGATACCTGTTCTAAGGCTAGAGGGGATATGATGCACTGGTGATTTAAGGTATGGCAGCGGGTGTTTCCTCCTCTGTGTAGATATTATTGACTGAGATTCTAGAAAAGTTAGGAATTACCAAAAGAAGAAAAAAATAATAAAGAAATACTGTATCAGTTTTGTAAGGTGATGATCGTGACAGAAAAAGCTGGTTTTGTTTCTGTCTTTTTGGCATTAACGTCGCCCTGTTTCCTATTTTAGTTTGTGTCCTTTTGCCAATTTTGTGTTTTGTAATCAGAGTTACTAAATTATTTACTCATGGACTGGCTGTTCCTTCCAAAGTGCCTTTGTGAACCTTTTCTCAGTTTTGTTTGCTTTTGGTGGTGTGCTGTATCAGAAGTCGATTATGCTTGTGAATACTGACATGATTCAGTGGTTCACATGGTGCTTATGGCAGAGGACCATCAAGAACCTTAACCACACCACCCACGTACCGATAATGGTACATTGTTTTCCTCTAGACAACAAAATGAATTTCGGATGAACATTCAATTGCTGATGCTGACTTTGGTGGTAGACAAGAAGATACATTTTGGCATACAGAGGGTGTGTATCCAAAGGTGATAAATGTGTTGGATTAAATCTTAACCCCCTGGTGGCAGGTGTTCATGTTACAATTACATTTATGTATTTTAATGATGCTTGTGAAATTGGGCAAGGTCAAACAGTGCAGGATTTTTCAATTTGTGAACTGCTCTGTGGACGTCACCCCTCAAGAGTCTGAAATAAAATAGAGAGAACGTTTTTTTTAATCCATAGGAGTATCTTAAGTGACATAAACCAGAATCATTTTTAGTTAGGAATCTAGTGGGGGTCTTTTGAATTGTACGAGGTGCTTGGATGGGTCTATTCCAAAACAGGTACCATATTCAGTGATGGGTCCAATTAGGAAGGAGTATAAAGAGACTAAGATATCCTTAGCTAAGAGTACTAAGACATGTGAAGTGAATTAAACCCTTCAGAGAGGATCACCGAAACTATTTAAAAGCTAGTTTTTCAAGTTCAGGCTTACTGGCTCCTTGTAGTAATGAAGTGTACCAGATATAGAAAATGTATAAGAATGCCTTACAAATATTTGAAAGTTTGTTACGTAATTAATTTGTATTTCCATCTACTGCAGAATGCTATTAAGATAATGAAAACACAGTTTTACTTGCACAGTCTTACAATTATAATATTTCATTAACAAATGGCACCATAAGTGCAGCTGATGTATTTTAAAGGGTGCCCATTCTGAAGGTGCAAATACCATTTATGAAAACACCAGGCTGTAGCTGAAATATTAATATAGATTTTTCTAGGATAGATTACTTTTCCATACCATAATACTATGGCTTTGTTAGGAGTACAGGATTTCTTAAATAAAGCTGCATTTTTTTTTCGATTTTCACCTATGCCTCTGACTTGGGCTCCTAATTTTGTAAATAGCAATTAAGTGAATCACTTTATGACAAGGAAGACCTTAATTCTGTAAAACAAAATCTGGCTAATGAAGATGAATTTAAAATCCCAGAAGTTGCTTGATGGCTGTTAACTTACTATTTCCTAATAAAGCACAAGCATTGGTTAGCTGACGACAGCAAATGATGGGAATACAGGAAGAATTCTTGCAGGCACCACACTTTCTAATTAGACTTAGAAGACAATAACATAATTTATTTATTTACTTACATATTTAGTTAGTTAGTGCAGGTTAACCACATAAAGGGACTGGTCTAAGGATCTTTTTCAGTCTTGATCCAAGGCAGGTAAACAATTACATTTTGCAGTATACCCCAAGCAAAGCCTCAAGACAGTTGTCAGGCGAAAAAGTTAGCTGTAAGTTCAATGCTGCTCACTGATTACAGAAACAATGTAAAACAACTGATGAAACCAAGCAGTTCATACCTTAATTAACAGAAAGTATAATACGAGAAGCTTAATCTTACAGCAGAGATCACTAATGCAAAGAAGTCGCCTGAAGGAGGCTCAGCTGGTACGTTGCTGGTGGTTCAGTTAAAGGAACTGTCGATAAAGAGAACTGTAGGCGTCCATTAAAGATGAGAGGGAGTCACAGGTCAACCCTCCTGAGATTGCAGATATCTTTATTTAATGCTGCGCAGATAGATGATTTGTTAAACAGTAGCTGCAGCAGAAGCCTTTAGTTAGTATTGCACAGATAGACAGCTTTCCAGAGGACTGAATATGTGCATCCCAGATCTGTTCAAGTCATGCTAATTACACAGTGGGGCCCACACCAGAATAGATGATACCTGTACTTTATACAGAGCCTTATGCTTAGAAAATCTTTGCGACCTCTTGGGCTGTCTGCCAAACTTTTCACTGTGAGCAAAATGTGGGCTGTCAAAAGGCTGCTGATTCACTCTACTAATACAGCAGCTGAAGGGTGCCACACTTCTTCACTCTGAATCCTGCAGAGCCTCAGAGTTAAAGCTAAATGCATGTCTGAACAACCCTGCTATTACATGCTTATAAATGTAATCAACCAGGATTTCAACATTCTAAATAAAATACAGGATAACACACCGGTTATGGTTCTAGCAGGTATACGTTCTCTGGAAGAAATATTTATGTAATCTAAAATTATTTATGATATGCTGAGCAAACTAAATCACAATATATTTCTTTTTCAAAACTCCTTAATACCTGTATCGTCATCCTCGTAAATTCTAGAAAGCCATTTGACAGAGTAATCCACAATTTGTGGCTTGTGGGAATAAATAGAATGTAGTTTCCTTGCCAGTTTTTAATTGCAGTCTAGCAATTACATTTCTGTCCATGCCCAGTTGCTAGATTTCAATTCTTTTTCTCCCTTCCTGGCCCTGTCCAGCCTTTAGCTGTTCTACCAGTTTCTATGCATACCCAGTACCTGATTTTCTGATTTTTCCAGCTGTGTAAACCCAGCGTGACCCTTATTTATGTGGGCTTCAGTCCCTTAGGGAGGTCACCTCATGCTAACTCCCTAGTAGCCCTGGGGAGTGAGGGACCCAGTGGAGAGTTGTGAATAAAGAAGAAGGAGCCTTCATTCTTACAGTGTCAGGTCAAAGTCACTAGATATTGGACTAGCTAGTACAATATCATCTAGACATTATTCCCCACCCACCCCCTATAATCTGCATAGATGATCTCTGAAGCTCCTGGTCTCCACCACAGATCACACAGGCATTAGATTTCCCAAAACCCTCATCATGGGGTGGGACACCTGGAGATCATCGGCTTTATTCTGCCCCCCCCCAAGTCTACTCTATGATCAATCCAGTGTGATTCCCAAAATCATGTCTGTAGCAGTGTAAATGGACTCCCTGTTTCAGGTCCATCAGGCCAGCTGTCCCATGGCTAGATTTCTAGGGAATGGCTGCCTACGGTGAAGTTACAGCTTGGAAAATAATGCAAGTTGAGGATGTACCTTGTCTTTTTACCCAACACTTCCTTTGAGCCCTTAAAAAGGAAATGTAAGCGTATTCAGCATGCCCAAAGTATAATAGTACAGGGAATAGAAATGAAATTTTCAGTATATGATTATGCATAACATGCCCTAATAAATTTATAATTCATGTTAGAAATACTTGATTACTGTCTATTGATTCCTAACTATAAAGGTAACATCAGGCAGTCAAAATCATGACTTTTAAAATGCAATTTTTATATCCATTTCCAAAATGTACTTTTACATGTGACTGATCATTTATAAAGTGTTTAGGGATTAGCATTCCTCAAATAATGAGAAAGGAGTTAGACATTAATATTCACCTTAGTTCCAATAAAATACAAGAGAGTCTGACAGAAGGAATAAGGTACTATTCAGTTTTATAGCTAAGGAGTGTTGCATATTTCACTGAATACAAAATTATATATATATATATATATATATATATATATATATATATATATATATATATATATATATAATTATACAATTGCAAACCACAAGGTTAGATATTATGTCATTATATATTATATTATGTCAATGAAATGTAAATCCAGTGAAAATGCACAAAACCCTATGTTTTGTTTATATTGTTCATATTAAACCTGAGGAGCTAAACCAGTTAAATGTAAAGGAAGTTCATTGTGGAAGTTAGCCATTAATGTATGCTAAGAGATCATCAGACATCTTGATTTGTAATGTAATATTTTGCCTTTTTGTAAGATCTATAAATTATGTCTATATGTCTGTATTTATCTATATAATATATTATTTGTCACATCTTTTGCTTAACCATGTTAGCATAACTATGATGCACTGTATAAATGTCTTTTCTGTTTGTTATAGAGCTTTTCAAAAAATTGTGACTCCACCAAGAAAGAGTCTTGCATGGCATATTTGGCTACTCTGTATAAACACGTGCAATAAATATATAGATCACTCAGCCGTGGACAAGGGACATGCCTGTTTCGTAGGATCATAAGATGATAGGACGTTACTAGGGCCCTTACCAGCCTAACCAAGTTCTATCCTTATTTCCATATCAGCACCAGTTTCCTCATGTTGTGCAAACTCAGAGTGTGAATAGGTTCATTTTGGAGAATGTGGGACAGTGGTCATGCTTTCTGCAAAAAACAGATATATTTTATTTTTTTTTTACATCTCTTCTGTAGCTCCCCCTACCTAGCCATATACCATACGTATGTCACAGCCACTTTTCATGATAATAAGCCAACATTTTGCTTACTCAGCCTTTCCAAACGTTCCTCACACCCAGAGTATCTAAAATCTCTGCCATGCGTTATACATGATCCAACTTCTTTCTGTGCTGACGCCTCTGCCTGTTTCCCAGGTGTTGTTTCTCAAACCTGTCTTCTTACCTTACTCCTGCACATTGCTGGATAACTATCACTTCTACCAATATATTATTTTTTTCCTTCAAACCTCCCTTTTCAAAAGCAGGTTCTTGCAAATGACTTTCTCTTTGCTTTTCTTCTACTTTCATTGTTTTTATCCCTCGTACTGATGTGTTAGAGTTCATTAATGACTTAACAAAATGTTTGTCTATTCATATGTACTGTTGTCTTTACTAAAACTTTGTTTATGTTTCACTATGTGCTCTATTTGCATTCATTCAGCTAAATTACTTAATGTCATACTATCTGCTTTTTGTACTTTTTGTAAATGTATTGTACCTGAAGCTTTTCTCCCCAAATCTTGCAGAAAAGGAGAAACGTATGCCCAGATGGACAATTCCATTAACAAATAATAAACAAATAAATAAAATTCTTGGGTTGCTTATCATTGTTACATCTTCCCCAGGACAGAACCTCAGCTGTAACCATTTTATAGAATTGTATTAATCCAACTGGCCTTTAATTTGATATGATAATTGATCAAAGTGAGTTCATGCAGTGCAAAATTCAACTAAACCCATAATAAATTTGGCCAAATAGTCTTGCTGAAATGCTGTTTGATGAAAGTGTCATGTTTCGACTATCTCTCGTGCTAGGCCTGGAATGCTGAAAACTAATGCAGCTACTTGGCTTTTGTATCCTTTACATATGGTATTGTATTCTGTCAAAATGAGTTGCTAATTATAACAAAATGCTGGTAAAAGATTTATACAATAGTAATACAGCAAGAAGAAATTATAAAACTACGTGACTCAAGCAGATTATATAGAGCATCAGTAGATTCAGATTTCTGGAATAGCACCTATCCTAGGCAGCCTCATAGATAAGAATGGGAATGAAATATGATGTTTAGGACCCGCTAAAAGTCTTCGAGCTCAACGTACTTATATTATTTCTATATTTATTTAGTGAGTAGTAAAAGTAATGATCGAAAGAAGCACATGAATAATAAATCTTTTTTAAATTATGCTTTCTTTGTTCTAGTCTCCTGTTGTACCTGATGATATTCTAGAGTTCTACATTCAGAAATCAAATCAGCTAAAAGTTGATGGCAAACATTGTTCTTAATAGAAAGATAAAACAGTTTAGTATATTTTGAGGAATACTAACTGTAAGATATCTGTCGATCACTCATTTTGCAATGAAGCTAGATTTGTAGTACTAATATTGGGATGCATTTTTGTCTCAACGGATTAAGTATCCCTGCAGAGAAAAGCAGTAATATTTTTTTTTCCAAAAGCTCCTAAAGTACATGGAAAGCTAACATCAGATACCTTTGTGCACAAACTAAAGCTTCAAAAGAGAGATTGGATCTTTACATTAATCAAAAACCATATCCCTGTATCTTTCGTCTGTGTACTTCCACTCAGACATAAAAGTCACTCATTTCCCTAAACCACATTGCCGTTTGAGAGAGAACTGTCATTCCTGGACAGGTATAGATAGCAGAATTGTATTTCCAGTACCCCAAGTTTAGGAGCTCTAAATTACTTGGCACTGCATTCTCACACCAAAGCTCTATTCCAGGTCAGGTATAGGAGACATTGCGGAAAGTATCTGATAGGTAGGAGAACAAAAAGGTAGAAAATCTTACTGTTGCAACACTTAAACTAGGAGCTAACACCCTGAAGTCTGCATAATATTCTGTAGATCATGCATTTGGGTCATCCGTGTTTGGCATTATGAGAAGGCACACCTGAGGCAGAAGTGAAAGCTGCCAGGACATCCTGCTGTTATAAGCCTCTCTTTCTTTGGTCAGCCAGTGGACAGTGCAATTACTGACTTCGGAAAGCAAGGTAAGGCTGAGGCTTCTTAAGGTACTCTAACTGCTAATGTCCCTCAATTTCAAATAAATGACCCCTAATAAAAGAAAAAAAAAGTCACATTGGTTCAGCACCATCAAACCTGAAATAAAATAAAGGGGACAGAAACAGCAGCTACTTCAGGTTGTGAAGCTAAAGGAAAGTATTAACAAAAGTCATCAAATCACCTCTTGGCAACAAATCACAGCTGACAACTGGTTTTATAAAAACTGCTCAAGTGTATAGTACAAAGTGTCTTCATAAACGTCAGACTTGTGACATTCATCATAGTCAATCGCATCAGATAACTCAGGCTTTACAGCTGATGGAATCAGTCATTTTTAAAGAAAGAAACTCATCAGATGCCACTTACACAAACAAGCCAAGGTGTCGACTCTAGACATTTCCTAGTTCCCAAATAGACCAAAATACAATGGGAAATTCAAACACAAACTACTCTGATAGTCCACCAACATAAATAAGCTTTACTACAAGAGACACACCTTAAATTGTATAACATATCCAAAACCCATCATACCAAGGATAGTATAAAATAACATAACCAGGTAACTAAAAACTAGTATTAGGACTAGTAAAGCAACCCATGAACTTAGACTAGCTTCTAAGGCTAAGGATAACCACAAGTCATTCTTTAACTACTTTAGCAAACTAAGGGACAATATCCATCAATCCTCATAATTTATTCTCAACAGGAC
Source organism: Protopterus annectens (assembly GCF_019279795.1). Taxonomy (NCBI): domain Eukaryota; kingdom Metazoa; phylum Chordata; order Ceratodontiformes; family Protopteridae; genus Protopterus; species Protopterus annectens. The sequence continues at coordinate 32,448,327 of NC_056748.1, forward strand.
TACCCACTCTGACCCAATAAATATCATCAATAAACTTGCAAAACCAGTGTCGTGCAAACTCCTACCCCCAAAAAAAATCTATCCAAACTCCACATATTTTAGAATCCTTTGCACTCCGTATAATCACGAAAATCATATTTTGAAAGTAATGTCTAAGACTCCAAATACTCTTTCTGAGGGACCTGACTATATACCTGGATATTTAAGCACCAAACATACCCTTGCTGAACCTCTCCTCGAGTTGTTTAACCTTAGCCACAGGATTTTCTCCTTCATTATGGTACAACACAGTGGTGATGCCATTCTGGAAGGAAGGCCCTACCATAGTTTACAGTTACTAGAGACCCACAATCCTTGCAGCCTTGAATTGTAAAGCTATGGAGTATATCATAACTGATTTCATTAATTATGATACCAAAAACTCAAATAGGCTGGCCCCTCAACAGCTAGGCTTCATCAAACAGAGATCTATTAAATCTAGTTAATTTCATCAACAGGAGTACACAGGCTATTGTTAATAGTAGTTACGCTGTTCACACAGGATATCTTGATCTAGCTAAAGTGTTTCTCTGCATAACTCATAAAGGCGTTGTAGGCATGCTAAATGCTTTAAATATTAGATCCCTACCTGGAAAGATGGGTAGAAAACTGACTAAAAGAATAAACCCAAATAGTTCAAGTCCCTCATCTGAAAGCATGAAGGTAACCAGCACAGTCCCCCAGGACTCTACACTGGACAGGGCCCTACACTGGACAGGGCCCTACACTGGGATCTGGTGTTTACATCTCTGCTCTCCAAACTGAGAACCAGGACTTCTGATTAACTAAGTCTGCAGATGAGATCTGTACTCATCAGAAAAAAGCTATCCCAATTAATACCTGGTGTACTGAAAATGGGCTCAAATTAAATGTTAAAAAGTAGCATTTTTGGCAAACAATATCTATCCTCAGCATGTAGTATAGACAGTATTCCACTTTAAATGATGACATAGTGGGTGTTTACATTCCCCTGTCCTTTGATCATCACGTGGCAACTGTACCAGAAAATCTTTCTACTTAACACAACTAATAGCCAAGGGTATATCATCATCCACGTCTAACAATGTCAGTGTTCCCTTGTACTCAATACCAATTAGAGTAATTATCAAGTACAGCGCCCCTTTGGAATGTACCTCGCATAACATGACAAACAACTAGAAAGGCCCCACAGGTTAAGTAACCAGGTTTCAGGTTTAAAGGCCCTGAGCTACCCGAGTGGCTAAAAGTTCAGTCCCTTTACTCACGGTCTTATAGAATTTTGTGGGGTGAATTGTGCCTTACATACCAAACCACTAATGCCCCCCTTGCTCTAAACCTTCTATATCTCTACAAGTCTAATAGCTTAGTATGGCACAAACTAGCTCCAGGGAACTAAATCTTTCCCAGCAGATAACTAGAGTAGAATTGAAAGATGGATTCAGTATGCAACACCTCTCCCATCTCTGGAATAAGCTGTCCCTTCAGGTTAAGTAGGGTGATACATTGTCATCCTTCAGATACAACCAGGATGACTGAATGATTACCCTCAGATTTACCTCTGGACTAACTGTCCTAGCCCTCCCTGAGAAAGGAGAGTACAGCTTGAGGGTGGGTATTTGCAAAGGGCTGACAATCGTGAGACTAAATTGCCTGACAACTTTTATGAATTGCATTAACTCAGTGTGTCATAGAACCTTCCACACAAAGGGTGTATACTTCTTAGATGGACCAATCACAAAAAAAAAAAAAAAAATTAACTCATTTTTAAAATGTAACCTGATGCATTTATTTCTTAAAGTACATATCTCTACCACTTTAGGTTGTGTGCCAGCCTTCCCACAAATAGCAGCTGTTAAAGCCTTGTAAAAAGATGTCCTTCACCTTAATCTACCCCCCCCCCCCAAAAAAAAAAATAAATTTGTACTTCTCTTACATTTGGTTTGAACTAGCTGGGAAAGCCAACATTGCCTCCATTTGAATCAGCTGACACAAATATAGTCCAAGTTTCTGACTTGGAAAACATTTTTTCTTATTACTGTATCATCTGAGAAAAGGATCACAGCATTAGAAGCTCTCATTAACAAACAAGCCACCTTACACAGTTTTTCACAATGAAATGTTGTCTTTAAAAATAGTCCCTTTTATACCCAAAGCAGTCTGTCTGAACCAGTCTATTCAGATGCCATTTTTAAAAATTTTTTTTTTTTATCCTATCAGCATTAGGAGGAGCATTTCTTAGATATGCCTGATGTGCACAGCAATTAGGATACTATACCAGAACTCACACCTTCAGGACAGATTAGCTATGTGAGTGTCTTTAAAAGTGGAAAGATGACATGCTGCCACCACTACGAGATGTACAATAAACCTTTACAGGCAATATTAAGGTGCATTCCAACAGGAAAGCAGCAATGTCAGTGACTTAAATTAGAAACATTTCTGATGAAGATATTTTGGAAGCTGCTACATAAATAACTGCCTACAGATTCTTCAAGTACTAAAAGCTGAAAGAACAATCCTGTAGTAGGACAAATTTTGGTGTGGCAGTGCTGCAGAGGTTTTTGTATGTGTCCACCTCGTAGGGGTAACCAAGTGCTGCCTGGGATTTACCATAACTGTACATCTAGAAAGAGTGATCAGATTACCAGCAATGCTTTCCTCCCTCCATCCATGCTGGAAATTGTACTTGTTTACTTGTTTCTAGATTTCCATTTGTATACGCTTTGTTCACTGGGCTAGTGCCACTAGGCCTATGTCTTATAGGTTCATAGAGGTGTGTACTAGGCTAATGGCCCTGGAGCCTTTACAAGCATAGCCCATAGAAGTGCCCTGGCATCGTGCTGTCTGATGTTAGTTCCCAATGCCTCTATCAAGTAGAGCTACTGGAGTGATCCCCGGGGTGAAATTTCTATTTCCCATCCACTCATCAAGATTTCTCTTGAAGAGGGCCAGTGAGGTGCCCTGCTTGACATGTATGTTCCAGAGCATGGGCAGTCTCTGGGTTATGAACCTGTCTCTCCAGCATGTTCTGTTGATTGTGGTAATGAGGTTGAGGTCTCTGGAGTGTGTGGTGTGGAGGGATTGGGATTTCTTTAGATGTAACATTTCTAACAGAGCCGGGTCAGACATGGCTTTGTAAGTCAAGCAGAGATCCCTTCTTAGTAGACGATATGAGACAGAGAATAGCTGGAGTTTTTTGAGTCTGTCTGTGTAGGACATGTGTTTAAGGCCTCTTCGTGAGGTAGTTCTGTGGCCTTTCCAGCTGTTGCATGTGTCTAGTGAGGTACATGCCAAATGGGGCATTATACTCGATGATTGGCCTAATGAGGGAAGAGTATAGAGAGATATGATGACCTTCTTCTTCCTGGATGCAAAACCCTTGGTAATGAGATGTGCACATAGAAGGACTTTCTGACCACAGTAGCAATGTGGTGATCGAAGGAGAGGTTGCTGTCAACCTGTGTCCCCAGATCTCTTATAATGCCTTCAGTGTTCAGTGTGCTCCCATCGATGTGGTAATTAGTGGGAACTGAGTCTGCGAACTTGGTCAGCCAGAGTCCCTGTGTGTTGGCTTGGCCTGGACTTCTGAGAAGTATATGCCAAACAGGAGAGGACCCAGGACCGATCCCTGTGGGACTCCACTCATGACTGGTCAGCAGTCTGACTTGGAGTCTGCTACTTTCACACTGTGGGTTCTATCTGTGAGCCAATTTGCAACTTAACTAGTGATATAGGGGTTGATGCCTAGTGTGGTGAGTTTATCAATAATTCCTGAGTTGGGAATGGTATCAGAGGCCTTGGCCATATCAAGGTAGGCTGTATGAACTGCTTTATCCTCATCCACAGCTCTGGTGACTGACTCAAAGAAGTCAACCAGGTTGAGCAGGCATGATCTACATTTCACAAAACCAAATTGCATGGGATCTAGAGTTTGGAGATTTCCTATATCCTTGCTAATTAGGTCCATGATGATGTGCTCTATAGCCTTACATATCAGACTCATCTGGCTAATGGGGCAATAATTCCCAGGGTCTGTAGTCACTCCCCCTTTATGGAGAGGAATGACTGTAGCAGTGCGCCATTTGGTAGGGACAAAGCCTGAGGTAAGGCTGTGATTGAACAGGGCACACAGATGTGGTGCCAGTTTACTTTGTAGTTCAGGGATAAGATGGCATAATGGTTAAGGTATTTGCCCAGACACAAGGTGCAGGGTTTGATTCTCAGATGGGGTAATTGGTTAGGCTTAAAATGGCCCACAGGTGCAGTTAGCTTAGTACTAATCTATGAATCTATGAATATTGTCTGGTCCCATGGAAGCTGTATTCTTGGCCTTGGACAATGCAGCTTTCACCTGTGCTGCAGTAATGCTGGGTGCCTGTCATTCCTCCGGTATTGTGATTGGTCCTTTAGGGAGTGAGAGAGGGGTAAAGCTGGCATTGAATCAATTGGCCAGTATGTTGGCAATATCTGTTGGCTCAGTATAGGAGGTATCACTGTGCAGTAAGTCAGAGCAAACCTGTTTATTGCTGTGAAGATTCTTGATATAACTATAGAAGGCCTTATGGTTGTTTTTAGTGTCTGCCACAATTCTGCTTTCATAGCTGGCTTTAGAGGTTTTGATGAAGGATCTCAACTTTTTGTTGAGGCTAAAAAGGGAGTTTTCCAGTCTTGGGACTTCACCTTTTTCTGCAACAGTTTCTTCCTTCTCTTGTAGAGTTTATTAATGTCAGGGGACCACCAGATTGGCTTCCTGTTTTTGGAGGAGATCATATTGGTTCTGTTGGGTATGGCTAGTACCATGCATTTATGTATGTGTTCGTATAGTGCATTGGTGTATGATTTGGCAGTAATGCATCTATTTTTCCATTGACATGGGTGCCGTGACATTAGCCACCTCTGTTTTTAGGAGCCCAAAGTCAGCTTTGGAGAAGTTTTTCATGGTGGTTACCTTTGCAGGGGGTGTGGGTGAGATCTGGATTTCCATGATGATTAGACTGTGGTCGGATCTAACCAGGGAAGAATTGACTATTGGTGTAGAGCAATGGTTGCCCATGTTTGTAATAACCAGGTCAAGGATGTTGCTTCCCCTAGTGGGGGTAAGAATGAGCTGGCCCTGGACATTGGCATTGATGAATTCTAGGAAGCGTTGGGTCAGTGCATTGATGCATGAGTAGTTTTCCCAGTTGATGGAGGGGTAGTTGAAGTCACCTAGTATGAGAGTGTTGGGTTGGACCCTAATAGTTTCCAGGGTGCTTAGGAACATGGAGTGAGAGTCTTGGGGACCTATAGCAGGCTACGACCTGAATCGCCATCTTACCCAATGTTAGTTGTACCAGAAGTATCTTAGATATGTTATGTTGGGCTACTAGTCTGGAGGTGTGCATATCCTTTATGACTATGTAGATACCACCACCTTTGGAGCTTTGGTCTATGCTCTAAGGATAAAAGATGTAGAATGAGTTATAGCCTGGTAGGGCAGGGGTGCTTTCTGCTGCTTTAAACCAGGTCTCTGTTACAGCACAAATGTCGATGTTCTCCATTTTGAGGAGTGCTTCGAGCAAGTGCATCTTGAGATTTAGACGACTAGCACTGAGCAGGATGACCCTCAGATTGCATTTATTTATAGATGTTATGGTGGTAATTTGGTCTTTTGAACATCGCCTAAAAAAGGCATTATAGGGGTGGCAAGAGCCTTTGCCAGTATCTGGAAACCCAGGGGTGACAGACGTAGGCCATCTCTGGAAAAGCATTGTGGTCTGTCAGTCATGTCATTCCAGGCAGACAGATACTGGATCCCCTTAGAATGACACCAGAAACTTAGCCAATTGCTGAAGTCAATCATTTTCTGCTTGTACTGCAGTATCATTCTGGGCGATGGTAGGATGCTGCTCAGGGCTAGGGTCATACCTGCCTGGGCCACATAATCCTAGAGCTCCTCCATGTCTCTTTTCATTTAGTCCATGGAGGTGCATCTCAGGTCATTCTCACCCACATGAACAGTGACAGAGTCATACTTGTACTTGTTTTGGAGTGACCTGAGTGCATGTGTTATGTAGTGGCTTCTGGCACCTGGCAGACAGCTAACTGTTACCTTCTCCTTATTCAACCTAGTGAGTGGGACATCAGTGTGCCTCACTATTGAGTCACCTATGATTAGTGTATTGGGCAAGCTTTTTTGCCTTAGGGGCTTAGGTTGAGGGGCACACTGTGTAGGTGAGCTATGTGTCTTGTGGTTTATGCTGTGTTGTGGTGGTTGAGTGTGTTTCTGCCTTGGAGGTCTCTGCTGTTTGGGTAGATTTCTACTGAGAAAGGGAAGACCCAAAGAAGTATTAATATGGACTAGCACTACCTCAGTGTATTGCAGATGTCCTGCTCTAACTCAGTGTGTCATATAAATCCCTGCACAACATCATGGTCTCACAGACCCCTGGACGACCTTAGTACTGTAGAGGCACACTTCTGTATTGCTTCATTGTGATTGTGCCATGGACTCTCTCCACTACCTTACTGTTTTGCAGAATCCTTGCATTACTTCTGTGTTATAATGTCTCTGTACTACTCCAGTGTGACAGAGACCACCCTGCACTACCTCAGTGTGACACAGACCCCTAGTAGTATCTCCCCATGTCACAGAACACTGCACTACCTCAATGCATCATGGACCCATTCACTATTTTACTGTCTTGCAGACCCCTGCATTACCTCAATGTGTCATAGAACCCACCACACTTCCCACTTTCATGGTGTTACAGACCCCTACATTACCTCAGTGTGTTACAAATTTTGCACATTACCTCTTTGTGGCACAACCCCTCCCCATACTTCCACACTGTATCATAGATCCCTGCCCTACATCAGGGTGTTTCAGATTCCTTGCAATACTTCAGCATGTTGCAGACACTACACTGTACACAATGTCAGTGTATCCCTAACGTCTGCACCATCTCAATGTGTTACAGACAGAACCGATCCAAAAACTCACTCAAATATGCTGCCTGTACAACTATAAAAAACATGGGTTTTATTCAGTTATTCATTTGGTGAGGCCATGGTAAGCCAGGAATATTTGAAACCACAGCAGAATGTAAACTTCATTATTCAGCAAACAGGAAATTTTATTCAGAAAGACAGAAGAAAATAATTAGAAACAGTTATGAATACATATTGCACTTTATCAGATTTCAGCTACAGTAACACTGCAGGACCTCTATCCTTTATCTTTGCTGCCTGCGTGTATCAGTGTTCTCAAGTAGCGTATTGTCTTAAAATAATTCATAGTGAAGTGTTATAGTACTGAACACCATCCCCAAATGAACTCCAGGCATTTCTAGCATTGTAACTCCATTACAGGTGTTTTTCAGACAACAAATAACGACATGTCACTGAAATTCCAAAAGCAAACGTCACTGCTCATGATAAAGAAAACATTTCAGCCAACAACACTTTGCAATAACATGCATTACAAACATTTCCTGTCAATACTCCTGTTTTTCTAACTTATTTTGTCAAATGTGATGTGTTTTTACTCTATATACTTAAGTTCAAAGTGTGAAATGTTCACACCTCCTCCACAATGCTCAGACTACTTGTGTACCTCACAGATGAAGGTACAAAAACTCCCTCAAAATACATTTTCATCATGAATGTATTTTTCTTGTCTTACACAGATGTACCTGTTGAAAAAAAGTATAGCACTTAGATCTTTTTGCGTTTAGTATGGGAATGTCAGTTTTCATGATGTCCAGTTCCAGACAAGTGTTATAATATCCTTCCACAGATGATCAATCATTTATAGCCAGTGAGTATGTTAGCTGTGGATTGATTCTTATTTGCTAGATTCTAGTGACACATATCTGCCATTCAGTATCAAAGAAACATTTATTTTACTGTTAAAAATAATACATGACTGAAAGCTATTGAATAAATGTTTTATAACATTTTTTTTCATTTTGTCACATTTCAACAGCTTGAAATATCTGGTCTCATAAAATAGCATGCCACTGCTTTCACTTTTCAGTGATGGACTGTAAGGGTCTTAACACAAATGTTTTCCTTTCCAACCTGTAGTTCTATAAAGGAAGTAAGGTAATACCTTTAAACAAGCCACTGATTGGTGCCATCTGTTCTGAAGTTATTTCATGATAAAGCCTTCCATGTGATCCCATAACACAGTACCATGGTTTTCAAACACTATGTTACAAAGCACAACAACAGTATTATGACAGGTATTAAATCAATATTAAATGGAATACCTTAAGGCTAGTCAATACATTTTATATGCTTATGATAGTAATTCAAAGTCTAAGGTCCCAGAACACTGCATAACTTTGTATACCAAATACATCCTGATTTGTGCATTTCTATACATAAGTAATTACACTAAATTTTTCACTAAGTAAGCTTTGTAAACTATAAGGACTTTCACTCTAAAATACTGCATTTTTAAATGACTATATTTTATTTTGTATTGGCATATGTGCATAATCATTTCACGCTTATCTGCATCCATAATCTTCATTGCCTTCTCAACTCTCAAAAATATATTTTTTTGCAAGAACCAAAGCACCACAGCAAAGAGAAGTTTATATTATTTGTTCATCCCCTGTATACTCACTGCCTACCTGTATAACTGTACAGGTCTACACCAGGGTCATGCCAGCATTATTAGTGATGCCTGGTGGTAAGAGACTCCTCTATAAATAGCAGTAAATAACTGCTTTGAAACCATCAAAAGGACAGTTTTCATATTTATTTATTTATTTATTCATTTTTAGAAACATACTTCAGTCAGATGGTAAAATTTTCTCCAATCATGTCAATTAAAAGCCATATTTACTGCAATCATATTACAGCAACCCCCAAATTTTTCCATTAAAGTATATTTTTTGTCTGGGGACAAGCCACAATTCAGACTGTTGTGACCATTGCAGAAAAATTTGTTAGTTAAGGATACCTGGACCAACAATCTTAATTAGATACTGATGCAGGCATTTTAGCATACTAAAAGAACACAGAGGCAGAAGGAAAATAAATAAATAAGTAAACAAATAACCAAATAAATACACAAGTAAATAAATATATTTCAGAGAGACATTGTCACATTCTAGTCCATCAGAAGAGATGCCTTTCATGACTCTTATTACAGGTACATTAAAGTAAGTAGAAAAGGTGGCAAAAGGAATTCCCAATGCTGTTACAAACTACTATAAAATCTAAAGATTATTCACAATTGCAAGTTACTCCTAGTGAACTTCCAGCCATAATATGTGAAGTAGTTGAACGCAGACTGTGTTAATAGTGGGGAGAACCAAGCATTCTTCAGCAGTTACTTACAAAGGGACTAACGTTCATGGCACTTGCATCACCACCTTCAATAATAACAGCATTGCTTGTCCCACAGACCTCAACTTTGGATTATAAATACTTTGCCAAGGAATAGTTTAGTACAGTACAGTACAGGTATCTGTTGTCTGAGCCCCTTTCTACTCCACTGCAGTACTTAACAGTAGTGATACCTGTCCTTTTCTATCCCCTGAAGAGTCTGCACAAACTACAGTGTCAGTAGGTCATGCATCAGTACCAGATGTCACATGGAAAAGAAAGAAGTCATCTTCTGTTTTATGCTCAGAAAAAGATGAGCTGTGTGTGGAATAGATTCATTCAGCCATTATTGCAGAGTTAGATTCATTCAACCATTTCTGCAAAGTCAGTTTCAATCACCCATTGTTGCAAAGTCTGACCACAACTGCATTTCGTAACTATTGTGTAATATGATTTTCTGGAACTATTGCGTAATGTGATCGACTCGACTTGGTCATTTAAACTGAATGTTTTTTACTGTTTTTATTCACACTGAAGAAGACAATGTAAGTCTTGAAAGCTTTATGTGTATTAAACTTTTTGCGGATGGTTGGATCACTGGATTTTTGTTTGGTTTGCATTTTGCATCAGTCATCAGGCTCTCCTCCTGAGAAAACAATGCATTTGATAGAGAAGTCACTGAATGCCCAACTACAGGCCCATCTCTCCCAGGTTACTGCAAAATAATGAGGCTGAAAGAGACTCTGTTCTTCTTCCTTCAAGGATATTTATGGACATTTCCAGCATCACCTCCTTGTACCCTAAACCACAGCCTGTAGCACCCAAAAAATCCATAAAGACTTCCTACAACTTCTTTACTATCAGTTGACTTGTCCAACAATTTATTTATTTATTTTATTATTTATTTCCAGTTTGATGACCGGGAAAGTCCACTGGACCCAGGGAACCCGTTTTTAGTGGAGGCCCGCGGAGAAAAGCTCCACAGTACAAAATACAGATAAAGATACAGAAATATTATAGTCAAAACAGTTTCAAATATAAATACATGTCAAAGTGAAAGATAAAAAAAAACATTATTTACAACATTTGTTTAGAACAGAATAATCTGTGGATCAGCAGATACTGAGCTCGATCCCTACTTATAGTAACCTAAAAGCACAAGAGGTAAGAGAGCTAGGTAGGTAACTAAGAGAGCTAGGTAGGTAGGTAAGAGAGCTAGGTAGGTAGGTAAGAGAGCTATGTAGGTAGAATGCAGTTACATTTCCATTTAGAGGAGAGGTAGGTAGCTTAGTTTTAAAGTTATCTTTGTTCTGTGTTGTCCTTAGGGAAGGGGGGGATAACATTTTCTGGCTAAAGAAAAAGAGAGGAGAAGTTGTCCTGTGGGTCGCTTAGGTTTATGGACAGTAATTAAATTTTGGTGTTCAGATCTGAGTGTTCTATTTGGGATGTATGGGGGTAGGATGGTAGTGAGTGCTGGGCATTTGGTGGGGTTGAATATTAGCCTGTGGGCTGTAGTAAGTTAGACGTAGTCCAGATAGCTAGGGAGTTCTAGCCAGTTTAGAGAATGTGGAGAGAAATACAATGATGGGAGTAGTGTTTGGCTTTGGTGACAAATTTAGAAATTTTGTTGTAACAATTTTCAAGTTTGGAAGAGATGGAGAAAGATAGGTTGGTTAGTAAGGAGGCCTCATACATTGGGGAGGGAAGGAGGTTAAGTAGAGGCAAGTGTATGTCTGGTAGAAGGAGAGAGGAAGTGGTTGTTTCTATATAGCATGCCAAGTTTTTGGTGTTTTTTTATGTTTAGCTGTATGCGGGTATCAGACTTTAGGTGTTCATATATAGTTACACCGAGTAATTTAGCAACGGGAATGACTTCGATAGGAGAGTTATTTTTGGCTTAGGACTTGGAAGGAGCTTTTATCAAAAGATAAGGATTTTGAGAGTGGGAATATTAATACTTTGGCTTTATTACCATTCAGAGAAAGGTGGTTTTGGAGCATCCAGGTCTCTGTGGTTGAGAAAGTAGTCTGAGTCTTAGCCAGAAGTTCAGGGAGGTTGGTGGCAGAGCAGACTAAAGTTGAGGTGCAATGTAAAAAATGCACGTACAGTACTTGGCTGTAAGCAGAAGGAAGCCTTGTCAGGTAAAGGTTTGCATTCCCGTATCACTAGGAGCAAGGCTGCAGGGAATGCTCTTTGTTAAGTTAGGCTAGAGGTACTTAATTGTGGCCGCAGCTGTGAGCAGAAGGAAGCCTTTTCGGGTAAGGGTTTACATTCCTTTAGGCATCGCTACCACCAACTAAATCCTGTTACAGTTGTTTGTATCTGAAAGAGTATCAGAAGAAAATTCAGTGTTTGATAGATTTAGGAACAGCATGCTTAAATCATTTAACTTACTTTGTGAAATCTACACACTGTACATGTAATATTGTTTAATATCAAAGCTAAGCTTAGAACCAAATTAAATATATATATATATATATATATATATATATATATATATATATATTTCAGTATATTCCAGAGGGTGACACTAGAGATAGACTGATAAATTAACCTTGACAGGATAGGGCTGTGCATTTTTAAATGTGCTTATGGTTCTAGATGCTTCCATGAGAGCATTTGCTACTACATTGAGTATACAAATACATGTGTAGATGTTGAGTGAATCTATCTTATCTTGGAAGAAAAAGGAAAAACTAGGACAGATTTCAAATAGCCCATCTATGAGGCACCAGTTTACTCCTCCAAACGTTTCCCTTTATCAAGATACTCCTTTATAAAAACTGCAAATGGCAGAACAGCATTTCTGTAAGGAAAACAATCTTTCTTATCTTCCAGGATTACTTTTTAAAGAAAATCTCAGAGCTAAAGGAGATCTTGGAGATTCTGATTCAGAATTCTCTTCTAACCTTAATCTTTCCCACCCTGATAGAGGCAAGTTTCCAAATTACACTCCCCTTTTGCAGTATGTTAACCCATTCAAGTGATTTATTCAGGTAGTTTTTTAAGTTAATGAATAGTTCTAAACTGTTCATATACCCATACTAGTTTTCCATGTTTTCGTGCATCATCTACTTATATTCAAATAGATCTGTAACTTCTACAACAGAAGACAATGCATAGGTCCTTTATTACTATACAGGCAAGGGTTTTATAGCATTCTTTACTGTTTGTGGTTCTTGAAAGGGACATGTCTTGTAGATCTTTTCTGTAAAAATTGTTTTACCATTCTTGGTGTATATATCACTCATTGCCACACTAGACATGTGAGACGATTACCTAAATATTCCACTCAGGCTTGCTCACAAGAAATATCATTGCTTTCAAGAAATAAGCATCCATTTCCAATTTGGGCCTCTTGTTTAGGCTGTTCACAAGCTGAAGGGTGTTTAAAACATGCTCTGGTCATTGTTTGCTTATCAAGGCTCACTAAAGTCATTGTCTGCTAGTGGTTTAATCTTTAGACATTTGCAGGGTCTCATGTGCCATTTGGCCACAGCTGACCTACTTGTAGCCACTTACACAAAAAGGCATGTCCCTGACCTTTGGTCAGTTAAAATCTTACTAACTGCATACCTATTGTACATAGGTTCATAGGTTCATAGGTGTGTACTAGGCTAATGACCTTGGAGCCTTTACAAGCTTAGCCCATAGGATTACCCTGGCATCATGCCACCCGACCTTAGTTCCCAGTGCTTCTGTCAAGTAGAGCCACTGGAGTGATCCCTGGGGTGAATTTTCTATTTCCTAATCACTCATCAAGATTTCTCTTGGAGACAGCCAGTGAGGCGCTCCACTTGACATGTATGGAAAGTCTATTCCATAGCATGGGCAGTCTTTGGGTTATGAACCTGTCCCTCCAGCTATTCTGTTGATTGTGGTAATGAGGTTGAGGTCTCTGGTCAAAATTAACTTTCACAAATTATGTATAGGCTTGTGAAAGTTAATTTTGTGTTATCAATGTGTAGTGTGTAAATTTAAAAACAGTCTTTTAAAAAATGTTTTAGGAAGGAAATCCTTGTCATGTTTTTTTTTTAGTGTTTTTTTCTTCAAGCAGTTACCCATGATGCATGGACCACATGACCATAGGGAAGGGCACCCAAAGACGGTGCTTGTGGCCATGCAGTTGACTCCGCTGAAGCACCCTCTATACAAAAGTGCTCAATCCTGCTGTGTCCTACCGAAGCACTGAAACTTCAGTCGGCCCACACTCCTCACTCCTGGACCCTACCACTGGTTGTGGATTAAATACCAAGATTGCACGTTTATTTATTTGCCTTTGTTTACTGGGAAAGTCCATCTGGGAACTTTTCAGCAGAGGCCCAGGGAGAAAAGCTCCAAAACAAGGATAGAAATTAATTTTTGATAATTCAAAATAAAAATGGTCAACAGGGATTATTTACAAACTCTTTCAAACCAGTCAACAAACATTATTTACAAAGTATATCAAATTAGGGGAAATAGATGTTTTCAAGGTATTGTAAATATAATCCATAATACTATATTAATACACTTGTATAGTATCCATAGTGGACAAAGTTAGGATTGCATGCCTCAAACTGTAGGGGTGGTACAGTTACATAATTTATTAGTTACCAAGTGATATTTTAGAGTGGATATGAACTGATACATGTTATTTAAAAGCCTGATGTGAGCTGGAAGTTTGTTCTTTGCCTTGAAAATGGCAATAGAAAATAGCAAGTGATTCGATTTATTAGAAAAAGTTAGTTCAAGTTCTGAGGGTTCTATTTGGTACATGCCATTGGATACGATTTGAGAAGCAAGGGTGTTTTAAGTGGATGGTGAAGTATTGTGTGTGCTGTGAGTAGCTGGGAGAGGGTGATGTATTGAGGAAGTTCAAGCTATTTGAAGGGATTAAGTGCCATACAGTGATGTGAGTGGTGTGGGAGGCTGCCTGTGAATTTGTTAATTTTGTTGTAGATACTTTCTAGTTTGTGTTTGATGGAAGAGTTGAGATTTGAGAATATTGTTGAGGCATATAGAAGAGTGGGAAGGAGAAGGAAGCTGGCAGCTGTGCTTTTACGCTGACCACTTAGCAGGTGCTTTGCTCTTTAAAGACCATTACATTAGGATAGATTTACTTTACCCACTGTTGTGTGATCTCAGAGGTGCTACATGTAACTAGCAGTGGGTATGGAAGATGCGAGGGAGGGCTTATCCTGCATAAAATGCTTAGTTTTGTAGTAGCAGTTTGGTACATGTGTTTCTGTCATACCTCTCAAATGTCCAGATTTTCACAGAATGTCCAGATATTTGATTCATATTTGTGGTCTGTTCCTCATAAAATTTGTGATTTTTCTGGATTTTTGTGACAGTGAGGTCTGAATTCACTAAATAATGACAAGTGTTTAATTTTCAGACTTCATATCCTACAGAAAATGTATGTCAACACAATACATTTTATTCTAGCAACTTTCTAAGCTTATAATTTGTCCCTATTTTGGGCTCTGCCCCCCCCCATTGTTTTTGGCTTTGTCCTGCTTTTTTGTACTAAGAGGTTGAACGCTATGGTTTCTGTCAATGGTAGCATGTTTGACAGAATTGTGTTTTTATACATACACACACACACACACACATATATATATATATATATATATATATATATATATATCACACACACACACACACAAATACATATATACATATATAGATACACAGAGATAGATAGATAGATAGATAGATAGATAGATAGATAGATAGATAGATAGATAGATAGATAGATAGATAGATATTAGATACAAGCAAAACAGACATAAATGCAATAGTAGCAGTATTTAACATCAATGCAAACTAGGACTATGCTGTGTTAAACAAGTAAATATGTATTCCAGAAATACAGTATATATACCACAATGCATGGACATAGACACCCAGTCACTAACTTTAAATACTATGTCCCCAATCTTATGCTTAAATCTTCCTAACCCTGACTCAAAAACTTATAGCCACTCCCTAATCCTAGTCACAAACCCTGTACTGCAAATCTAAAAACATTAGTTGCTCCTTAAACCTAAATCTACTCATCACTCTCTAAACATAAAACCCCCTGTTACTTCTAAACCCTAATCCCAAATCCCTGTCCCTAACCATAAATCTCATAAAGTACCTCACAAAGAGGATCCTAGGCCTTAAACACTTGTCCTATATGGACAGACTCAAAAAACTCCAACTATTCTCTGCCTCATGTCTCCTACTTAGAGGCGATCTATACAGTATAAAGTACCTCACAAAGAGGATCCTAGGCCTAAAACACTTGTCCTATATGGACAGACTCAAAAAACTCCAACTATTCTCTGTCTCGTGTCTCCTACTTAGAGGCGATCTCTACTTGACTTACAAAGCCATGTCTGACCCAGATCTGTAAGAAATGCTGCATCTAAAGAAATCCCAATCCCTCCACACTACCCACTCCAGAGACCTCAACCTCATTACCACAATCAACAGAACATGCTGGAAGGCCAGGTTCATAACCCAGAGACTGCCCATGCTATGGAATAGACTTCCCTTACATGTCAAGCAGAGCAAGTCACACACCCTCTTCAAGAGAAATCTTAATGAGTGGATGGGAAATAGAAAATTCACCCCGTGGATCACTCCAGTGACTCTACTTGACAAACGCACTGGGAACTAAGGTTGGGTGGCATGATGCCAGGATAATCCTATGGGCTAGGCTTGTAAAGGCTCCAAGGCCATTAGCCTAGTACACACCTATGAATCTAGGAAACTAATCTAAACTTTCAGTCACTTCTTAAAGCTATACCCAAACCCTATGCACTAATCTTACAATTCACAGTTATTCCCTAAACCTACATCTCCATGGTACTCCATAACTCTAATGGCAGCAAGTTAGGGCAAAATAAACGAGAGGTTTCCTCTAAATGAATAAGAGAGTCTAGTTAGAATAAAATTGTTTTACTTAATAATATTAGAAATCAGGTTACTGACTGGCGTGTGTTGCAAACACGAGCTACTCCTGATAAGCTGATTGTTTTTCATACCCTGGCAACCACAGGAGGCTCAGGTGGTTCCCGCTCCATTCGCCCTCTCTACGCTCGGGCTCACTCTGCTCCCCTACCCTACCTCCATTCCCACACACCCAAATATCAATTACCTTTATACCTATACACCACACCTACAATTAACCACACCCCTCCTGAACTCACCACCTCAACCTAGCACCTAATCTAAACCACCCCCATATCAATTACCTTTATACCTATACACCACACCTACAATTAACCACACCCCTCCTGAACTCACCACCCCAACCTAGCACCTAATCTAACCAATTATTCATACCAACAACTGCTATTAACACTCTTCAATATACTCCACTCTTTCCATTTTACACCTCCTACCAACCTAATAAAACTCAAACATGCCTACACTATTAAAACCCTCTAAAACAAAACTCCTACTATACTCCGTTTACATACCTAACCTAATACTGCTGTCACTCATTACTAGCTATCGATCCCAATACAAGTGTAGGCTAATTATCCCAAATAAAGGAACATCCCTTCCCACACCCAACCACAAACAACATACTCAATTATACACATACCACTACCAATCCATCCCTATGTACCACTTACCCAAGGAGCTCCCAACTTAGACTCACCTCCAGTACTTTAAAATATATAAAAATCATAAACAAGTTACTTAAACTTCAGTTACAACTGCAAACAACACTTTTATTCTGTGGGGACATACATCCCAATCCAGGTCCATCAATCCCAAGCCCACCAACCTCCAATACAACTTTTACCCTCCCCCACAGACCCAATAACTCACTTCTAATCATCAATCTTAATGTTAGAAGCATCTTAAACAAAGTGCATGACCTCCATGCCCTACTAGGCTTTTATCAGCCAGTCATAGTAATATTAACTGAAACCTGGCTAAAGCCAGAAATTCATGATAACAAAATTACTGCACCTGGCTACAATATAATTCGCAATGACAGAATAGGAAAGAAGGGAGGAGGTGTTGCCATACTATACAAAAATCACCTCATCTTAGAAAAGCTAGACATCACATCCCCAGAACTAGGAAATATGGAATTCATCCCAACCAAACTAAAGATTAGCCCAAATAGACATTTAAACATCATAGGATGCTATATCCCCCCAGGGAACAATATCCCCACCACCGAAAAACTACTTGACTGGACATCTAGTTTACTCCCCCAAGAAAACATAATATTAGAAGACCTGAATATTGACTGGCTCAACTGCTCCAGTCAAAACCCTCTATCTCACATCATCCTTCATGGCCTAACCCAACTCACTTCGTCCCCCACCAGAACAGACAAGAGAACCAAACACCAATCCATACTAGACTGGATACTTTTATCTCACCCCTCCCGAATAACCCAATCAGGATTTCTGCCAGATGCCCTCAGTGACCACCAAGCAACATTCTTACTTAGAAGCAAAACTTCCCAACTGTCCCAAGTAACTGTCCAAGACATTAGGAACAAAAAACAGTTTAACCAAACTAAATTTACCACTGATCTAAAGATATGCAACTGGTTTCCCCCTAAAAACATTACCCCTCGACAAAGCAGTCCATCAGTTTAATACCACCTTTATAAATATACTTAACCAACACCCCCCCCCCCAGAACCACTAGAATCAAGACCAAACATGCCCCGTGGCTAACCATAGAAACTAAAACACTACTCAGAAATAGAAACAAAGCTTGGACAAACTATCACAAAACCAGAAGCCAGTTAGACAAACAAAAGTACCTAGAACTACGGAACAAAGCCAAACAGCATATTAAAACTGACAAAAGATCCAGAATAAGCATATAAACTACCCAAAGAAATTCTGGGCTGCAATCAACTCTGTCTTACAACCAGGGAAGACAACCACCCCCACTCCTAAAACAGGTAATAGCCAAGACAATATGTAGCCAGACTGTTCAACAATTTTTTCACAGAAACTATACAAACCTTAGCTAGCAACCAACCAAACCACAATATCCCCACTCAAACAACATTACCTTTTCCAACTAAAACAAATAGCAAAACCCACAACTTTAGCTTTAACCCTGTCCCAACCAAAGTCATAGAAAAACTACTCTCAAAACTGAAACCAACATCCACAGCAGCTGACAACTTACCGTCTGAATATCTTCAGCTAGCTGCTGAAGCTATAGCCTACCCAGTGTCCATCCTAATAAACAGATCTATCTCTGAGAGCATAGTACCCCAGCATTGGAAAATATCACATGTAACACCATTACACAAAGGGGGTAGCTCTCTCAAACTCAATAACTACCGACCAATAGCCATGCTACCACCCTTAGCAAAAATCCTAGAAAGAGCTGTCCACATGCAATTAATGAAGTACCTGTGTAAATAACAAGTTACAACAAACGAAGTAAAAACGACAAAATACCACAGACACCTTGCTCCAGCAAAATGAATACAAGCAGTGATAAAACTGCTACAAAGAGCCAAAGAAAGTTGTTTTTTCTTAACGCGAATTTATTAAGCAGCGTTTTCGCCTTGCTTACTAGCTTGGCTTCCTCAGA
The DNA here is from genome assembly GCF_019279795.1 of Protopterus annectens. Lineage (NCBI taxonomy): Eukaryota > Metazoa > Chordata > Ceratodontiformes > Protopteridae > Protopterus > Protopterus annectens. The sequence continues at coordinate 32,467,230 of NC_056748.1, forward strand.
GAAAGTTTAAAATCAAATTACAAAGTGCAACATTTATACTAGGCAAAAGGAAGTGATGTCATTAAAATGTCATTTAAAAAATATCTTCATCTTATCAAATGATCCAAACAATAAATTTGACATAAAAATTAAGACGACTATATGTTGTAAATCAGCAAGTATAATAATATAAAAGCTGTGTGTAAGCACAACCATAAAAATGCATAAAAACATTAGACATGTTGTAAAGAGTATATAAAGAAGTGTAATAAGAAACTTTTAATTACTACTCAGTAAAATATGTGCAAGACAAAATACCAAATAAGGCAATACGAAAAATACCTAAAGAGAAATAACCTCCTTATTTTAAAACCATCTGATCATAAAAATTGGGAGGTGCTGATTAGATAAAAGCTAGAATATAGGAACCTAGATGCATAAACTGGCAATGAATAAATGCTAAGAACATATAATAATATATAAAAATATGTCCAACAAATAAAACAAGAGAGCACCGTACTCATGAGAGACTAAAACATAGGGAATAAAGGCAAATATTCTACCTAGAAATATTGTGAAAGGAAACCTAATCTAGGTTCCAACAGGTCGAGAAATCAACGTAAATAGCTTCTCAATTTTAGAACTGGCAAGATATTACAATTATCATTTAATCCAGGAAAGTGAAAAGCATCTGTCCTGAATTGCCACTCTAACTCCATAATTTCCAACAATAATGTAGTTGGGCCACCTCTAATAGATGTTTTAGTTTGATCAATTGCCATAAATGAAAAACTATGCCCTAGATGATCAATAATATGTTTAGCTAGGGCATTGTTTTCATTTCTGTTATTGATAGCATACATATGCTCATACATACGGTCGCGTAATCTGCGATCCGTCTTTCCAATATAGAAAGACGGACAGCAGTCGCATAAAGCCACGTACACTACTGATTTACTTTCACAATTGAGGGGCGCCCTTATGGTGTACTTCTTGCCCCTCACTGTGAATGTCTGGCCAGATCTTCTTTTTGTAACATCTGTTACAAAAACCACATGGGTACATGCCCAACTTCTTATTGTAAAATTTGCCAGAAAAATCCCTCTGTAATAGCTCTTTTAAATTCATATTTCTTTTAAAGACAAATCTGGGAAAATGTCCAAATTTCTTCATTAAGTTGGGATTACCTAAAATAAAATCCCAGTTTTTCTGAATAATTGTGACTATTGCACTGGAATCAAAACTGTATGTGGTAACATAACTAAGAGATGGATCAAAACTAGTTCTTTCATTAGTACTCACATGGTCGGTCATTAAAGGACTTTCGTGAGTAGATGTCAAAGCAACGTTAAGTTGCAAATCAGTATCTGGGTTTACATTAAATAAAATGGCCTTGAAAAAAACGTTAATTCTTTTTGATTTTACTTCATTAAAAATTTCATTGATAAACTTTGATGGATATTTTCTCTTAAGAAACATATCTGTTAAAAGATTACATTCTTCATAAAAATACTCCAACGTACTGCACATCCTTGCTGCTCTAACAAATTGCCCCTTAACAATAGCTTTCTTCTGTCTAAAGGGGTGATGACTAGAAAAATGCAAGAACGAATTGCAGTACGTTGGTTTTCGATGTATTTTTGAGGCAAACATGCAAGTTTGTAAGTCCTTCACCAATTTTACGTCCAGATAATCAATATCCGACATTGAGAAATTATGAGTAAATTTCAAAAATTCTGAAGTGTTATTGATGGCAGCCACAAAGGTGTCAGCCATTGTGCTATCACCTTCAAATAAAATGAAGATGTCATCTAGGTATCTCGTGTAGAATTTAACTGGTTTCACAAGGTCAATTGAAGAATAAACATAATGTTTTTCCCAGTAACTCATGAAAAAATTACACAAATAACAATTTTTTAGGCCAACGCAATCCACGGCAACGCTCCAACAGGAGACAGAACTGGAATTGACTTTTAATACTGGACTGACTGGTAATGGAGAGATGACAGCTGGAGCTCAAGATGACCTTAATAACTTTAACATTTTTTCTGCCCAACAAGGTCCAAAAATCCTTTTGAATCAGAATGGTGACTTTAAAATATATAATTTTACTGACCTCCAACTACCTAAGGAACTGATTGAAATGTTGGCGTATGGGTACACTTTTGTACCTAGTAGATTTGGTGATATATCAAAAGAACTGATCAACTTAAAATGCTTTGTTAGAAAGCTTAATTTAAAGTTGTTTTTCAATAGTGAACCTGATGGTTTTGACTTGTCTCATTCTTTAAAACTTCCTAGTGTGTTTAACCCACCCTTGCACCCTTCTTTATTTTCATTTGAACAGGCTTGTGAGGTGGACTTGAGACATTTGTTTAACGACAGGACTATGAAGCGTCCACATTATGAATTCAACATCTCCAAAGAACAATCCCAAATGCTAGACAATCTTTGTAACACCTCAGTTAGACTTCTTAAACCGGATAAAGGGGGAGGTCTCGTAATATTTGACGACCAAACTTATAAAGAAAAAATGTATTCTATTTTAGAGTCACCTGCATATGCCGAAGCATCTTATAATGAGATACAAGGGGCACACAATAGAATAAGAGGGTATTTTCGTGATTTATTTCTCGAAAATAAGATAGACTTGGATACTTACAACTTTATTGATATGACATTACCAAAAATACCCGTTATGTTCGGCATACCAAAGGTACATAAAGATCTGAAGAACCCGCCAATGAGGGCTTTAATTGATGGAAGGTCATCTATGACTTACTCCTGTGCCAGGCTAGTTGATAAATTATTATCTAAGTATGTGGTACATTTACCTGGAATTTGTAAGGATTCCTGGACTTTTTTGGAGGCCATTAATAGCCAACCCTTCAACAGTGATATTAATTTCCTCACTGTTGATGTGGTTGACTTGTACACTTCAATTCCACACCAGGAAGCCCTTGAATGGTTAGCCCTTCTCCTTTTAGAAATAGGAGCTCCAAAAAATGAGATTGATGTCATTACTGAAATTTTGGACATAGTGCTGTCCTTAAATTATTTTATTTTTGACAAGAAATATTTCTTGCAGAAACAAGGAGTAGCCATGGGCTCTCCTTGTGGAGCATCAGTGGCTAATTTTTTCATGAGTTACTGGGAAAAACATTATGCTTTTTCTTCAATTGACCTTGTGAAACCAGTTAAATTCTACACGAGATACCTAGATGACATCTTCATTTTATTTGAAGGTGATAGCACAATGGCTGACACCTTTGTGGTTGCCATCAATAACACTTCAGAATTTTTGAAATTTACTCATAATTTCTCAACGTCGGATATTGATTATCTGGACGTAAAATTGGTGAAGGACTTACAAACTTGCATGTTTGCCTCAAAAATACATCGAAAACCAACGTACTGCAATTCGTTCTTGCATTTTTCTAGTCATCACCCCTTTAGACAGAAGAAAGCTATTGTTAGGGGCAATTTGTTAGAGCAGCAAGGATGTGCAGTACGTTGGAGTATTTTTATGAAGAATGTAATCTTTTAACAGATATGTTTCTTAAGAGAAAATATCCATCAAAGTTTATCAATGAAATTTTTAATGAAGTAAAATCAAAAAGAATTAACGTTTTTTTCAAGGCCATTTTATTTAATGTAAACCCAGATACTGATTTGCAACTTAACGTTGCTTTGACATCTACTCACGAAAGTCCTTTAATGACCGACCATGTGAGTACTAATGAAAGAACTAGTTTTGATCCATCTCTTAGTTATGTTACCACATACAGTTTTGATTCCAGTGCAATAGTCACAATTATTCAGAAAAACTGGGATTTTATTTTAGGTAATCCCAACTTAATGAAGAAATTTGGACATTTTCCCAGATTTGTCTTTAAAAGAAATATGAATTTAAAAGAGCTATTACAGAGGGATTTTTCTGGCAAATTTTACAATAAGAAGTTGGGCATGTACCCATGTGGTTTTTGTAACAGATGTTACAAAACCAGATCTGGCCAGACATTCACAGTGAGGGGCAAGAAGTACACCATAAGGGCGCCCCTCAATTGTGAAAGTAAATCAGTAGTGTACGTGGCTTTATGCGACTGCTGTCCGTCTTTCTATATTGGAAAGACGGATCGCAGATTACGCGACCGTATGTATGAGCATATGTATGCTATCAATAACAGAAATGAAAACAATGCCCTAGCTAAACATATTATTGATCATCTAGGGCATAGTTTTTCATTTATGGCAATTGATCAAACTAAAACATCTATTAGAGGTGGCCCAACTACATTATTGTTGGAAATTATGGAGTTAGAGTGGCAATTCAGGACAGATGCTTTTCACTTTCCTGGATTAAATGATAATTATAATATCTTGCCAGTTCTAAAATTGAGAAGCTATTTACGTTGATTTCTCGACCTGTTGGAACCTAGATTAGGTTTCCTTTCACAATATTTCTAGGTAGAATATTTGCCTTTATTCCCTATGTTTTAGTCTCTCATGAGTACGGTGCTTTCTTGTTTTATTTGTTGGACATATTTTTATATATTATTATATGTTCTTAGCATTTATTCATTGCCAGTTTATGTATTTAGGTTCCTATATTCTAACTTTTATCTTAATCGGCACCTCCCAATTTTTATGATTAGATGGTTTTAAAATAAGGAGGTTATTTCTCTTTAGGTATTTTCCATATTGCCTTATTTGGTATTTTGTCTTTCACACATTTTACTGAGTAGTAATTAAAAGTTTCTTATTACACTTCTTTATATATACTCTTTACAACATGTCTAATGTTTTTATGCATTTTTATGGTTGTGCTCACACACAGCTTTTATATTATTATACTTGCTGATTTACAACATATAGTCGTCTTATTTTTTATGTCAAATTTATTGTTTGGATCATTTGATAAGATGAAGATATTTTTTTAAATGACATTTTAATGACATCACTTCCTTTTGCCTAGTATAAATGTTGCACTTTGTAATTTGATTTTAAACTTTCTCTGAGGAAGCCAAGCTAGTAAGCAAGGCGAAAACGCTGCTTAATAAATTCGCGTTAAGAAAAAACAACTTTCTTTGGCTCTTTGTAGCAGTTTTATCACTGCTTGTATTCATTTTGCTGGAGCAAGGTGTCTGTGGTATTAATGAAGTACCTCCTAGATAACTAACTTCTAGCCCCACTGCAACATGGTTTTAGACCCTTCCACAGCACATCCACTGCCCTTACATCATTCACTAACACTGTTAATAACCATAGAAACAATGGATTACTCGTGTCTACTACACTCTTAGATCTTTCTAAAGCCTTTGACATGGTTAATCACCAAAAATTGATTAACTCTCTGTCCACCCTAAACCTCAACCCCCCAGCTATCTCATGGTTCAAGATCTGTCTGGATGGAAGATAGCAAGCAGTAAAATGGCAAAACCAACTCACTCCTCTACTACCTGTAACCTTAGGGGTTCCCCAAGGCTCCATCCTTGGGCCTTTGCTCTTTACCCTATTTACTAACCAACTCCCAGCCAATATTCCCAATGCATCATTAGTCCAATACGCAGATGATACCACCATAATATGTGCAGCCAACAGCCTTAACCTTCTCCACTCCCAAACACAAGAATGTTTTTTAGCGGAAGCCTGGATCACTAACCACAACTTCATTCTCAATCCCACTAAAACTAAACTACTAATCTTTAGCCCCCACAGTAATGCACAACCCATGTATAACCTCACAATATTTTCACAAAACAACCCAACCATCTCCACCACCAATCGAGCCAAACTATTAGGTGTGGAAATTGACAATCACCTAAGTTTGGACATATACATCTCCCAAACCATAAAAAAAGTACATAAAAAATTAGGGCTACTCTATCGGAACAAACAATTCCTCTCTAACCACTCCAAAATTACTATAGTCAGGGCACACCTATTATCCACATTACTTTATGCATCCCCCATGCTGACCAACCTCCGCAAAACAGACCTAAACAAACTTGGCAACTGTTATAACAAGATAGCTAGATTTGCCACAGAATCCTTCCCAAGAACACACCATTGTGACAGCCTTATTAAACTACAATGGCTAGAATTCCCACTACTACTCCAGTATAACCAGCTAAAACTCACCCATAAATTGCTCTACCACTCAGAAAAAAACCCATCCCTTCAACAACTTATTCAGCCCTATACCCCATCAGATCCTTAAGGTCAGGTACCCAACACCTCCTTAAGGTAACCAAGATTAACAATGAAGCAGGTAAATCCATCTATAGTCATTGCATCTCCAAATACTGGAACTCTCTCCCTACCCAAACCCAAATTACAGCTGCAAACAAGCTAACCCAATTTAATAAACTGCTCAAAACATATTTCTCCAGTAACAGACTATGCGCCTGTAATACCCCAGGATAGCTGTACATTTTGTTACTAAATGTATGGTTAAAGTCATTTACTATCTATAAAAACTATATTATGAATAATTAACTATGTCTATGTATAAAACAAATGTCTGAATTGTCAGCAATGTTTAAATGAATTACATGTATGTTGTTAATGCAACTCTTATTGTTTTATCTTTTACTGTAATGTTGTTCATAGAGCTTTTCTCCCTGAGCCTCCACTGAAAATGGACTTGTATCCAGTTGGACTCTACCGGTTAACAAATGTAAAATAAATAAATAAATAAACTCTAAACTTCCAGTTACTCCTTACACAGATACCAAAACCCTATACTCTGAATTTAAAATCCACATATTCCCTAAACCAAAATCTCCGTGGTACTCCATAAGTCTAAATTCCCAGTCACTCATTAAACCTACACCCACACCCACACCCTGTGCTGTAGATTTAAAATTCAGTTATTCCCTAAACCAAAATCTCCAGGGTACTCCATAACTCTAAACTCCCAGTCATTCATTAAACCTACATCCACACACTGTGCTCTAAAGTTAAAATTCATAGTTATTCCTGCACCTTGTTCAAATTCAGCTATGAGTTCTACCAGTAGCTCATGTGAACTGCTGATGGTCTGCAAGCAAAAGGAGCTTGAGCAATTCAAGTAGCTCTAATTTTACATTATGATATACTGCAAGCAGTAAATCTGCTCAAGAATCCGTGAATAATTATAAATTCAGTGAATCTGGTCAAGAATCTGTGAATAATTATAAATTCCAGTAAATCTTTTCTGCTACTGTGAAATGTGATATTCTTGAGAGCAGTACTAGATCATCACATGGATGGCATCCTTACCAACAGCCATAGTTTGTCAGAGCTATGGGCCAATCCTGTTATATCTTAATAGTCTTTATACAACATGAGGAAACCTAACTTGCTACTGAAAAACACCTGGGGTCAAGTTGCTTGGAGGGTCTTATTCCTGTTCTATGATTCACAAGAGAAGAGTTTCATTGGTGAAACAATGTTCACTAAGTTCCATATGCATGCCCATCTTACCTCCAATTGTTTAAAAATGTCCAAAAACAGGTTCCACAGATTGTGCATAGGAAGCCCATTATAGAGTTTCCTTAGTCTAGAACTTCAGGCTTCTCCAAAGAAAATATCCTCCAAAGGACAAAAAGGAAATGAGGGTAAAATATAATACCTTGATGTATCGCAAGTTAATTTTACTCCACATACTCTTCATATTGATACAGACAATAAACAGTAATGTGGTATACCAACTAACCAGAAGAAAATCTCAGCAGCTGTGCCATTTAGCAATGTTAATCTGGTTTGTTGCCTCCAATATCTCCTCCCCTCCCCATACCTTCCCCTCTGATCTCAAAACACATACACCTTCCTTCAGCCTCAATCCTGTGCCCACACATAATTAAAAAACTCCTCCTCCAACTGAAACCATGCTCCAACGCACTAGATAATTTACCTGCATCCTTCCTCAAACTATCTGCCAGCAGCATAGCCTTCCCTATCTACATCATAATAAATAGGTCCATCTAAGAATCTTATGTTCCCTCACTTTGGAGACAAGCATTCATCATCCCATTCTATAAAGGCAGTAAAAACACAGACACCACTAATTTCCGTTCTACTGCCATACTTTCCCCACTATCAAAAGTCCTGGAAAAATGTATTCACTCACAACTGATGCCTTATCTAACACAAAACAACCTCATAGCCCCCACACAACATGGATTCTGTCCTGGCCACAGTACTATCACTGCACTCCTCTCCTTCATCAGGTCCACTAACTGCTCATGCCTCTAGCAAAATCCTATCAACCCTGTTCCTAGACCTTTCCAAAGTCCTGGACACTGTCTCCCACCCTATACTCCTATCACAACTCTCCTCCCTCTGTCTCCCCCTTCCAGCATAGCTTGGTTCACCAACTACCTCTCCAAAAGACAACAAGCTGTCAAATGGAAACATTCCACCTCTTCCTTTCTATACATCCCTACTGGGGTACCAAATGTTCTGTCCTTGGCCCCTTACTTTCAATATATTCATCAACAAAATTCACCACTCCATCTCCAATTCTACATTAATCCAGTATACAGATGATTTAACAATCATCCATGCAGCTGACACCCCTTCTGACCTTCTGCAGATAACCTAGTCAGCTTTCTCAAATACTGAAACCTGGATGCAAAACAACCACCTAGCCCTTAATGCTAATAAAGCCAAATTAATGATTTTTCCCCATTTAAACCCTCCCCCATTGATAAAAACTCGTTCAAGATCATAAACCAGAATAACACCGCCATTGAAATTGTCCCTCACACCAAACTGTTCAGCATCATTATTGATGAACATCTAAAATTCGATATCCACATCCAAACTAACATAAAAAAACACCAAAAATTAGGACTCCTATATAGGCATAACCATTATCTCACCCCCTCTACCAGAAAGACCCTCGCCTCTCCACATACCTTTTATGCTTCCTAATGTATGGCGCTTCTCTGTTCTTGAATCTTCAGCTCGGTCTTCAAACTAAATTAGAAACCTGTTACAATAAAATCTTCAAATTTACCACCCACTCTAGGAACTGCATCTCCCCCCACTCACTGCAATGGCTCGAGCTTCCCAACTATCTGAACCTCCTTAAACTCACCACTGCCCATATATTTAACCCGTCCTCCTGTCCCTCTCTCTCCACCTCCTTAACCACCTATATTCCTAATTGCTTACTTAGGTCAGAAAATCAGAAGCTGCTCAAAATCTACAAACCTTTACGGCCACCTGGACACTCTTTGCTATCCTGCTTCTTAGCTAAATTATGGAACTCTCTTCCTCCCTCCCTTAGAAATACTCATAACCACTCTAACTTTAAATCCCTCCTCCATTCCTACCTATCTTCAAAGTGGGAATGCCCTTGCTCCTTCCCCACATAGGACCCTCCTATATCAAACCCACCTTCTAACTCTGTGCATCATCTCTGCCCTCCTAGTCCTCCTTAACCTCCAAATTTTGTTAGTTTATTTCCAACAATTTCTCGTCCTCAATTGTAATTCACTGTTAATGACCCTTAGACGGTACAGTTGCTAGATTTTATTATTATTGTACAATGTAGAAATGTTTTACTGTAGAATGCTGCATAAAGTTGTATGACTTCTTTGCTTTGTATGTGTATATGCTAATATGTTTGTCATTGTTACTGGAGCTTTTCTCCCCGGGCCTCCAATGAAAATGTCTCTTTTTAGGCCCAGTGGGCTTCCTGGTCATCAAACTGAAATAAATAAATAAATTGTCTAAAAACAAACAAGATGACATACAAATATAGCAGCTGCACAGCAAGAAACATTAATCTGGTGTGTGTACTAACAAATAAGAAGACATATGAGCCTAGCAAATGCATCACCAAACAATGTTCATCTCTTGTGTGTATCAATAAGCAAAAAGACATTCAATTATCGCAACAATGCCAACAACCAATGTTAATCTGGTGTGTCTACCAACAAACAACAAGACATATGATAATAACAGTGGTACAAACAAGCAGTGTGTTAATCTGGTATGTCTCCCAACAAACAAGAACATATATGATCGTAGCAGCTATGCCAACAAGCAATGTTAATGTGATGAGTGTACCAACTAAAATGAAGACATACAATCATAGTAAATGCATCAGCAAGTGATGCTCAACTCTTGTGTGTACCAGCAAACAAGAAACAAACAAGAAGTCATACAATAATAGCAGTAGTCCCTACAAGCATTGTGTTAATCTGATATGTCTACCAACAAACAAGAACATATACGATCTTTGCAGCTGTGCCATCAAGCAATGTTAATCTGGTGAGTGTACCAACTAACAAGTAAAAGTACAACCATAGCAGCTGTGCCAACAAGCAATGTTAATCTGAGTGTACCAACTAACAAAAGCACATACAATCATAACAGCTCTACCTAAAGCAATGTTAATCTGGTCTGAGTACCAAACAACAAGAAGGTATACCATCATAGCAATTGTGCCAACAAGTAATCTTAATCTGTTGTGTGTACCAACAAACAAAATGTTATATGATCATAGCATTTGTGCCAACAAGCAATTTTAATCAGGTGTGTACCAACAAACAAGAAGGCATACGATCATAACACTGTTTCAACAAGCAATATTAATGTGGTGTGTGTACCTAAAAAAAGAAGACCTAAGATCATAGCAGTGGTGTCAAAAACAACATTAATCCGGTGTGTACCAACAACCAAGAAAACATTTGATCATACCACCTACACCAACAAGCGATGTTCATTTGTTGTGTCTACCAACAAACAAGAAGACATTTAGTCATAGCAGCTGTGCCAAAAAGCAGTGTGTTAATCTGGTGTGTGCACCAACAAACAAAAAGATATACATCATAGCAGCTGTGGCAAGAAAACAATGTTAATCTGGTGTGTATACGAAAAAGATGAAGACATGATCACTGTAACTGTGACATCAAGCAATTTTAATCTAGTGTGTATCAATAAACAAGAAGAGAGACAATCAGAGCAGCTGTGCCAACAAACAATGTTAATCTGGTGTGCAACAACAAACAGGAAGACATACGTTCATACTAGTTTTGCCAACAAACGGTGTGTTAATCTGGTGGGTGTACCAGCAAACAAGAAGACATGCAACCATAGCAACTGGGCCAACAAGAAACATTAATCTGGTGTGTGTACCAACAAATTGGGAGACATGCGATCATAGCAGCTCTGCCAACAAGCAGTGTGTTAATATAGTGTGTACCAACAAACAAAAGACTTATGATCATAGCAGCTGCAGGAACTAAAGATGTTAATCTGGTGAGTGTGCCAACAAATAAGAAGACATACAACTATAGTAGCTATGTCAAAAAGCGATATTAACATGGTGTATGGACCAACAAATAACAAAACACATGATCATAACAGCTGTGCCAAGAAGCAATGTCAGTCTGGTGTCTACCAATGAGCAAGAAGAAAAAATCGTAGCAGTGGTGTGCAATCTTGTGAATGTAGCAACAAACAAGAAGACATATAAACATGGCAGCTGTGCCACAAGCAATTTTAATCTGGTGTGTGTAACAACAGACAAGAAGAGAAATGATCATAGCAGCAGAGCCAACAAGAAATATTAATCTGGTGAGTGTTTCAACAAACCAGACGACATACGATCACAGCAACTGTGCCAACAAGCAATGTTAATCTGGTGCGTACCAACAAATAAGATACCATATGATGACAGCAGCTGTGCCAACAAGCAGAGTGTAAATCTGGTGTGTGAACCAACAAACAAAAAGACATACAATCATAACTGTGATGTGAACAAGTAATTTTAATCTGGTGAGTGTAGCAACAAACAACAAGACATAAGATCATAGCAGGCATGCCAGTAAGCAGTGTTAATCTGGTGTGTGTACCTACTTACAAGAAGACATACAATTATAACAGCTGTGCCAGCAAACCACATTAATCCATTGTGTGTAACAATAAAGAAGAAGATATACGACCACTGCGGTTGTGCCAATAAGCAATGTTAATAAGGTGTATTCCAATGAACAAGAAGAGAAAAATCATAGCAGTGATGCAAACAAGTAATCTTAATCTGGTCAATGTAGCAACAAACAAAAAGGCATATTATCATAGCAGCTCTGCCCACAAGCAATATTAATCTAGGGTGTGGAACAACAAAACAAGCAGACATACAATTTTAGAGGCTGTGCTAACAAAATTGTTAATCTAGAGTGTGTACCAACAAACAAGAAGACATAAGATCATAGCAGCTGTGTCAACAAGTAATGCTAATCTGGTGTGTGTATCAACAAAGAAGAAAACATACGATTATAGCAGTTCTGCCAAAAGGCAATGTTAATCTGATGTGTGTACTAGCAAACACAAAGACATGCAATCATAGCAACTGTACCAACAAGCAATTTTAATCTGGTGTGTAGCAACAAACAAAAAGACATTTGATCACAGCAGCTGTGCCAGCAAACAATGTTAATCTGGTGTGTGCACCAACAAACAAGGAGATGTACAATCATAGCAGCTCTGCCAACAAATAATGTTAACATGGTGTGTGGACGGTGACATCCCCACTGTAGGCCAGTAATCAAGGAGCCTGAATCCTCATCACTGACACTGGAGAGGGATGTTCACTTGGAACACAAATAGATACACTCAGTATTTCCAGATGCAGAACTGTCTGCATCAAGCACATTTTCCCTTAAGAGCACACAGGGAACACACTCAGCCCAGGGTATAGATTTCTCTGTCGCTCCCCAGGTCCCCAGTAAGGCTCCCCACTGGCAGAGCTGCCGATTTAAGTCCTCAGCAAAGTGCCCAAGCCAAGTCCTCCACCACACTTTCTGTGAAACCAGTGCTTTGTGTCAATGGTCCAAGTAGCTGAGAAATGCACACTGTGAGATTTGATTTTCACACACATGCACGTATACACACACACACACACACACACACACACACACACACACACACACACACACACACACACACACACACACACACACACACACACACACACACACACACACACACACACACACACACACACACACACACACACACACACACACACACACACACACACACCTGAGAAAGGATAGCACAGATTTACTTGCTGTGCCCCCTCCTGCCCAGGCTATAAGGTAGTTATCACTGCCACCAGGCACAACAAAGCCACCTACCTAAGGCTCTTCCAAGGGAATCCAATTATACTGAGAGAAATTAATATTAATACAAATGGTAATGTTCACCAAACAGCAAGGCTTTCAGGAGTGGTCAGAATTATCACCAAATAAATATATGCAAATACTTTTAAAACTTAAATATTTTTCTAAAAGGACCGTCCACAATGAGAAGTTTAAACATATTTAATAATAAATAATAAAAGACATGAAAATAGTAAATATCTATTTACAGTAAACACCAGAGTTTCAATAACAGGAAATATTAAAAAAAAAATAATACAGCTGGCAAGATTCACACACTTACAAAAAACAATACTTAACTATTCTCACTAGATTTTCCTGACTCATCTAAAGAGTACTATTCCCTGGTCACTTACTAGTGCAAGGCAAGATGAAGTGGGTGAGTGGTCTTCCTCCTTTGTCAGGTTCTAAGAACAAACTGCTCCTGAGACTTCAAGTCTCCTCTAATATTAAAACATTATTTCTGTACAGAATGACATCACACACTTATCATCATCTGACTTCTGGTTACCGCACTATCACTAACACTAGAAGCTGCCAGGATTTTAGCACCTACATGTCAATAATATACACACAATAGCATTGCTCAGATCTGGTGCAGCTGCTGGAAGTCATAAAACCATAAACACTTGCCTTCTTCCTACAGGAGCTAATAAACCATACGTCTTACAGACGTTACACCTCTAACTTCATTCAAAACTGTGAGATAAAATCTTTATGGCCTAGGCCCAGTAGTTTAATTTTCTTACTATTTTTGAAGGTTGAGATTAACCTCTTCTCTTCCAGTATCCTTTGTCAAAACATATACATTTAACTCATTTACAATAATACATGTATATTTCTTTTCTTTCTAGCAAGGCACACTGTTGATACATTTTAACACAACCAACTTTACAAATACATTTTAAACACAAGCATCTGTATACATCAGTTTGATACACAAATTACATATAATTCTTTACTAAAATCCAGCTAGCTGTGCTGCCATATGTTACACATCCACTGCCTTACTTCTCCTGGCATGGCTGGCATTACCTCCTATCATCGCATGGACCATCAAACAAGAAGACATATAATCATAGCAGCTGTGCCACCAAGTAATGCCAGTCTGGTGTGTGTACCCACAAATAGGAAGACACATGATCACAGCAGCTGTGCCAACAAATAATGTTAATCCAGAGTGTGTACCAACAAACAAGATGACATATGACCATAGCAGCTCTGCTGAAAGCAATGTTAATCCAGTATGTGTACTGACAAACAAGAAGTCATATGATCATAGTAGCTACACCAACAAAAAATGTTAATCTGGTGTGTTCCAAGATACACGAAAACGTACAAACATGTCAGCTGTGCCCACAAGCAATTTTAATCTGGTGTGTGGAACAACAAACAAGGCATAAGACCAGAGCAGCTCTGCCAATAAGCAATGTTAATCTGGTCTGTGTACTGAAAAACAAGAAGACATAGGGCCATAGCAGCTGAGCCAACAAGCAATGTTAATCTGGTGTGTAGACCAGCAAACAAGAAGACATATGATTATAGCAGCTCTGCCAAAACCAATGGTTATCTGGTGTGTGTACCAAGAAACAAAAAGTCATGTGATCATAACTCTCACAACAAGCACCCTTAATTTGGTGTGTGTATCAACAAATAAGAAAATGTATGATCATAGCAACTCTGCCAACAAGCACTGTTAATCTGGTCTTTAGCAACAAACAAAAAGACATATGGTCATAACAGCTCTGCCAAAAGCAATACTAATCTGGTGAGTACCATCAAACAAGAAAACATACAATCATAACAGCGTACTAACAGGCAATATTAACCTGGTCTGAGTACCAACCATAGTAAGACAAAAAAAGGAAGCCATCACCTTGGGAGCGTGAACTTGAAAGACCAGACCAGTTTCAGCATAGTGCTTTCATCAGTGGTACATGAAATAAGGCAGTATGAAGACTGCAATATATACTCTGTCTAACTGAAATCAAATGACATCATTTCCTGACAAATAATTATTTATTCAGTCTGATACTAAGCAATGAAAATAAAATAAGATAAACATAATTTAAAGTTTAAACAAAAAGAAAGTTTTTTCTTATTTCTTTTATTCATTAGTTAAATTAGACCTCTAAAATTATCTGTTCATTAGATGTATCAAGACCCATGAAAAGAAAGGAAATATTGACAAGACCCTACAGTTTGTCATTTAATCCCGGTGGGAATAAACCCCCTAATTTGATGATCCATTTCCTTTCCTTCATGTTTAGTATGCCATGCCACCCCGTTTTAAAAGATCTGTTGCCCGATATTTTATCAATGATGGTGAAGGTGAATTTAGCAGTATGATAGACAAATGAGTGTCTGCATAGAGCATTAGTTGCCCTTGCATTTCTGATGTCTCCTAGATGTTCTGACATCCTACACCTAAATTGTCTAGAAGTTTGCCCCACATAAAAGGCTTGACAAGTGCAAGTAGCCAGATATATAATCCAGTCTGTTCCACAATTGGCGTAAAAACTGATGTCATAAACCTGCCTGGTATTTTTGCTGGTAAATGATTTTGTTTTAAAGACATGATTGCAGAAGGTACAGTGTCCACAAGGGTATGAACCGGCCAGTCTCACTCCTGTTAATGTTGTTTGATAGTCAATAACATCCTGATCGGTGATTTTTTTTGTTGTTGTGTCTTTCGGCTTTTTCCCGGTTAGGGGTCGCCACAGCGGAACACCGGTCCGCTAATGATTGGTAGTTGATTTTTATGTGCCGAGTTACCAGCCCTGATGCACAACCTTCAACGAAGGTACGCCCATTCATGCATGTCTCCATGCAGAAGACGCTGTAGTTGAGAATTGAACTGGTCAGCGTCTTACTGTGAGGCGACAATGCTACCGCAGCACCACCACCATGGGTTCATCGGTGATTTTTTTGTAATGAGAAAAATAGGACCCTAGTGTTTACCCCATCTAAAGGAATATGAGCATCTGTCCCCCAAAATTCTTCATTCTTCATTTGCCTTCAAAATATTCCAATGTTTCTCAGTTACATCGGTCAAAGAGGCTGTATTCCTACCAAATGCAGTGACCATTCTCAAAGTGTCCGTGTTGTCTCTCCTGGATGTGTGTTTGTATTGTAATAAAGTTGACCTGGATTTGCTATTTGCCCATTGCATGGCCAAATTCACATTCTCTATACTATAGCCCCTTGCTAAGAACCTGTTAGCTAAATCTTGGTGAGAATGTGTCAAATCCTGTTGTGATGAACAGATTCTCTTCAAACGCAAAAATTGAGATTTGGGGATGTTTTTAATTATGTGTTTGGGATGGAGACTGGAGGCATGTAACAGGCTGTTGTATTGTGGATATTTCCTATAAACAGTGGTGCATAATGTATTGTCTGGTTGACGCTGTAATTTGGCATCCAAAAAGTGAATCTCATCTTTATGAAAATTCACAGTAAACTCAGCACCCCACTTGTTTTCATTGATATATTCAATGAATTCCTCCAGATAATCACGGCCTCCTTTCCATATAAGCCAACAGTTATCCAAAAAGCATCTCCATATATCAATCTCTGGCAAGTACAGGTTATGTGACTCATTATATATAATATGTTCTTCAACATATCCCATGTATAGATCAGCATATATTGGGGCAAAATATGCCCCCATTGCTGTACCTTGTATTTGCCAGTAACATTCATTTTTGAAATAGAAGACGTTTTTCATGAGGGCATGTTCAGCCATGCAAACGAGCAGGGTGTTGAAACCAGGATTGTAAAGATTGGCCTTGTTTAACCAAAATTCCAATGCTGTTAATCCTGCCCAATGTGGGATGCTGGTGTAGAGTGATTTGACATCCAGGGTACACATCAACCAGTGGAGTTCTAATTCCAACTCAGACACAATTTGTAAAAATTCAGTTGTGTCCTTTAACCTAGCTCTAACATGTGGCAATAGCGGTTGTAAATGTTCAGTCAGAAATGCTGATAATGGTTCTGTAAGAGAGCCAATACCTGATATGATGGGTCTGCCCGGTGGCGTCATCAAAGATTTATGAATTTTGGGCAATAAATATAGATATTGTTTGCCCGGATCTTTTACCATTAAATGTTGTCTGGTTTTATCACTGATAATTCCATGATCCACTGCTTCCTGCAAAAAATTGTCAATCTCTTTTTTAAAATTCAGAGTGGGGTCCATGGGCATGTTCATGTAATGATGAGGGTTAGTCAATTGTCTACTTCCCTCAGCCCAGTAATAACTGGAATCCATAATGACCACTGCCCCAACCTTATCAGCTGGAAAAATGGAAATATCAGTGTTCACTCTAAGATCTGTGAGAGCTTTTTGTTCAACCGTTAAGTTATTTCTAAGAATCTGTGAGGAGCTTAGTTTATAATGTAGATCTTTGATGACCGCCTGCTGAAAAATGGCCACATTTGTTCATGGGTGGACTAAAATTGGATTTATAAAATCGAAATTCAGTCAATCTTTGAGAATGATCCTTTTGGCCAAAATACAATTTCAAATTAAGCTTTCTACAAAATGACAGGATGTCAGAGACAAAAATGCTTTCATCCACAAAAAAAAAACAGGGATAAAACCAAGACCTTTATTCAATAATAATTCCTGTTCAGGTGTTAAAACATGTTTAGAAATATTGTGCACATTTGAACAATCTACATTTATTTCACTATTGATTGAAAAAGATCCTCTATGGTTTTTACCCTTGTGCTTATGCCCCCCTCCCCTGTGCTTCCTACCCCTAAATGGTGTTCAGAACTCCGACCCCTCTTGGAATCAGGGGAATCACTAATATATGTGGATTCGGTGTCAGTGGTGGAGGATTCCTCCCCCGAAGTAGTAGTGTTTGGTCTACCTTTTTTCAATATGGATCTGAGTCTTTTTTTGCATATCTGAGTAATATTTTTGGTTCCATCAGCAAACCTAACACTTCCCTGTGACTCAAAGGGCCTGCCCCTCTCATAATCTTCCATATCTCTGGAGAATTTGTGTAACTTTTTATCTTTTAAATGGTTTTCAAAAATAATCAATTCCTTTGAAAGTCTGCTAAGATTGTCCTTAAAATTAGTTTGCTCTTCATGCTTTTTCAACTATTCACATATTTTTTGCACATCACATGTGCTGACTTCAATTGTTCTTTCATAATAACATGCTATAATATTAACAAAGGATATGGACGCTTTCTGTTGTGCAATGTTCCAATCCCTGAGTAGTATGTCATCTGGCTTGCTAATTAGTGGTTGTAGTTTGATCCTTAAACCCCTGGGAGTAATATTTTGGTTTTGATATGCTTTAAAAGCTTTAAATGCCAGATTTTAGTACATAGTTTTACCAAGCTGAGTGAAGAGCAAATTACAACTGTCAACTGGATCTATCTGGTTGTTCTCCTTTGTGCCCTCGTCTATTGGTTTGATTCCAAATACATGGATATCATCCTTATCTGCACAAAGGCCCTGAAGCAGTTTATTGAGATCCTTGACCATAAGTTGCTAACTTGCCTCAATCACCCGTGAACCTCTCAATAGTCAACTGTGATGTGATAAAACCAATGCAAAGCCTACAAGGCATCTCTTAGACAGACTCTCAAAGGTGCTAAGTGTCTATAATCCCCATATGCCCAATCACAGGCTTGTTTTACCAGATATGTTGTTCACAATCCTTTGAGTCACAAATAAGTGCAAAGGTCTGCTGAGAGGATCAAAATACAAGGGAAACCATAAAGAGGGAGGTGATAACCTCCCCTCAATTGAGGCCAATACTATGTTTAATAGATGCACACTATATGTTCTGACCCAAAGAGATTTTTAAAAGTCAACCTATTCAATGTGGTAATGCGTAGCACAAACTAGACGAGACATGCGTATATATGGTCCAGAATAAATCTGTGTGATCGCCGTGATCGTGAGACATGCGTATATATGGTCCAGAATAAATCTGTGTGATCGCCATGATCGTGAGACATGCGTATATATGGTCCAGAATAAATCTGTGTGATCGCCGTGATCGTGAGACATGCGTATATATGGTCCAGAATAAATCTGTGTGATCGCCGTGATCGTGAGACATGCGTATATATGGTCCAGAATAAATCTGTGTGATCGCCGTGATCGTGAGACATGCGTATATATGGTCCAGAATAAATCTGTGTGATCGCCGTGATCGTGAGACATGCGTATATATGGTCCAGAATAAATCTGTGTGATCGCCGTGATCGTGAGACATGCGTATATATGGTCCAGAATAAATCTGTGTGATCGCCGTGATCGTGAGACATGCGTATATATGGTCCAGAATAAATCTGTGTGATCGCCGTGATCGTGAGACATGCGTATATATGGTCCAGAATAAATCTGTGTGATCGCCGTGATCGTGAGACATGCGTATATATGGTCCAGAATAAATCTGTGTGATCGCCGTGATCGTGAGACATGCGTATATATGGTCCAGAATAAATCTGTGTGATCGCCGTGATCGCCATTTACTTATAAGTCCCCAAAATGTGGGAACAAACCCTCTGACCATGGTAAAGGACCAAGTCCCCTGTTGTTAGTTCAATGATCACAAGTATTTGTAATGTTCTTCCAGAAATTAGATTACAGCCCAACAAATAAATAACCCACTGGTTTAAAAGATGTGAACATCTGTCTAATTGCAATAAGTAATCAAAAGTCAAACCATGTGCCTCATTTGGTCCAATATAATGTAAACCCCTCACAACCTAATAAATAGTAATATCACAAATAGCTAACTTGTTGATATAAAGATGTTATATAAGATCATATAATTATGTGTGTAATGGTCACCCAAACAACCTCTTGGCAACGGATATCACGAAAATTCACAAAGAGCATATATATTCAAATTTCCCCAAATAGAAATACAATATATGTTCAAATATCAGATTGTGGAACAGTCAGACTGACAAAATACTACTGAAGGTAAAAAGCTGTAATGAAAAAACATTCTTAACCTGTAAATATGCCAGAATGTGGTTATAAAATCCACATCTGTGTACCAACCAACAAGAAGGCATGTTATCATAGCAGTTGTGCCAACAAACAATGTTAATGTAGTATGTGTCCCAGCAAACAAAATGACATACAATCATAGCAGCTGTACCAACAAGCAATATTAATCTGGTGTTCAGACCAACAAACAACAGACATCCAATGATAGCAGCTGTGCCAACAAGCAGTATGTTGATCTGATGGGTGTACCAACAAACAGGAAGATATATGAGCATAGCAGCTTCACCAATAAGCAATTTTAATCTGGTGTGGGTACCAACAAACAAGAAAACATAAGACCATAGCACCTGCACCAACAAGCAATCATAACTTGGTGTGTAGACCACCAACCAGGACATACTATAGCAGCTGTGCCAACAAGCAATGTTAATCTGGTGAGTGTACCAACTAACAAAAAAATATACAATCATAGCACCTCTGCCAAAAAGGAATGCTAATCAGGTATGTATGAAAAAAACAGTAGAGATGTAATCATAAAAGCTCTGCCAACAAGCAATATTAATCTGGTGTGTGTGTGTGTGTGTGTGTGTGTGTGTGTGTGTGTGTGTGTGTGTGTGTGTGTGTGTGTGTGTGTGTGTGTGTGTGTGTGTGTGTGTGTTCCAACAAATCAAGAAGATATAAAACCATAGCAGCATACCAAGAAGTGTTAATCTGGTGTGTGTACCAAACAAATAACAAGACATATGATAACAGCAGCAGTCCCAACAAGCAGTGTCTTAATTGGGTATGTCTCCCAACAAACAAGAACACATACAATCATAGCAGCTGTGCCAGCAAGCAAAGTTACTCTAGTGAGTGTACCAACTAACAAGAAGACATGCTTAATTATTTTAAAAAAGGGTTCTCACAGATGCTACATAAGCCCCACATTTGTGCGAGTTTGTGCCTGTTTTAACACAGCTCTGCAGTGTTTGGTGATCAGACACTGCTCTACTGTCTTCATCTGAACAATCTGAGGCATCGGTTTGCACATAGTGCACCTTCGCTCAGCACCATGCGGTGGAGGTAAACATCGGCGGTTATAGATGCAAAAGTTAAAGTAGATTTATTTTCCCATAGAAGCTGCTTCAACTGAGGAGTCCCGTAAATTTCACTTAGCTGCTCAGAGAGCACCTCATCTGGGCCATTCTATAGTATTTGTCAATTTAACTGAAATCTCCTAATCCCTAATAGTCTAGAACTCCTTGAGAGCCCCATTAGTATAGACCCAGCATTAAGCCCCAAATTAAACCACATACTTCCTCATTACAGTAAGCAAATGTATACCTAGTATTATAAATGGTCAGTTCTCCATTTCTCCTGCCAGCCTGATTGACATGAGTATCCTGAAGCAGTGTAGCAGTTGCCTCATGTACACTGACAACCCACTACTCCTAAACCATTCAAGGTCAATTTGTGAGAGATGCATATATACTAAGAATTTGGAATCCTTGCTCTCTCGTTCACAAAACAGTGACACTGAACAGGTTGTCAGCCCACATACTACACCTCCTGCACAAACCACACTCTAAACACATAAACCATCATACATGGAGGTACTCACCAGACATTTCCCTAAACACCAGGGACTTCTGAAACACAAGCATGCTACACCAAATACAGTACCTGCAGAACTCAATACACATAAAACCACAAGCACAAGTGTCTCACCAAACAACCCCTAATGCAAAGCAAATCTAAACCAAACTTTTTGGTCATAGGTGACTCTATAGTGAGACACACAGATGTACCACTCACCAGGCTGGAAAAGGAGAAGGTTATGGTCAGTTGTCTGTCGGGTTCCAGGATCCACCAGATCACACACACACACACACTCAAATGTCTCCACAGCAAGTACCATTGTTATGACTCCATCATAGTTCATGTTGGCGTAAATGACTTGAGGAGTACCTCACTGGACTATAAGAAGAGAGACATGACTGAGGTCTATGAATATGTGTCTCAGACAGGTATGCTCCTAGCCTTGAGCAGCATACTGCCTTCACCTAAGATGATACCACAATATAAACAAAAAATGACTGACTTCAACAACTGGCTTAGTTTATGGTGTCATTATAAGGGGATCCAGTACCTGTCAGCCTGGAATGACATGTTAGATAGACCACGTTGCTTTGTCAGAGATGGTCTTCATCTGTTACCTCTGGGATTTTAGTTATTGGCTGAGGCTCTTGTCTCCCCCATAGTGCCTTTTTTAGGCAATGTTACAATTACAAAATTCCCAACATAAAAATATCTTCAAAAAGCAACCTCAAGGTTATGCTGCTAAACTCTAGGAGTCTAAACCTAAAACTGCACTCACTGGAAGCAGCCTCATCTTAGAAGATGCTGACATCTGTGCAGTCACAGAGATTTGGTTTAAGGTCATGGAAAGCATCCTGGCCATACTGGGTTATAATGCCTTCCACACAGTCAGACCACATTCATAGATTGGGTAAATTATACACGTACTAATACACTTGCTCAAAGATTCTTGTACTTCATCAACTCCAGTGCCCTGGACCAGTTGGTTGACACCACCACAAGGGGCCCAAACATTCTGGATCTGGTACTGACTAACATGGGTGATCATTGTACCACCCCATGTGTGCGGCCCTCCCTAGTAAGGTCTGATCATAAATCAGTCTAATTAGAAGTAAGAATAACATCTGAAACCCCATTAATGGCAACTAGACTAAAAAACTTTTCCGAAGCCAATTTCAGTCTAATACGTGACAGCATTAATAGCTTCATAGCCCCTGCCCTCACTGATAGCATGGACACCTATACTGGGATTTACACCAATGCCTTGTATAAGCATCTATACAAATGTACTGACTCAGCCATACTTGATAGAACCAAAACAAGATCCTCAAGAAAGAACAAGCCTGTCTGGTGGACATCCGCCATTAACAGGTTATGCAATAAGAGAAAGAAATTGCTGTCCAAGAGCAAGAAGGAATGGTCTCTGAATTGGAAGCATTCCTTCCTCAGCTTAAACAAGCAAATAATACACCTTGTAAGGCATTCTAAAGCTAACTATGAATCCAAATTAGCCTCCTTCACTAAGGGTAACTATAAGGCCTTCTTTAGCTACATCACAATCCTTTAAGGAAAAGCCCAAGTCTGCTCAGAACTAGTTGTTAATGGCATCACATATACTGAACCTGCAGAAATAGCTAGACTTCTAACTGACAGGTTCAGTGAAAACTTCTCCTCCTGTCTCTGCCACCTATCCCCCAAAGCATCCCTACCACCTGCCCTCCATGTAGTATCTCCAAGGAGCAGGTTGTAAATGCTCTCGCCAAAGCCAAAAACATAGCTTCTATGGAACCTGATAATATCCCAGTCTACATTGTAAATGGATTAAAACAGGAACTAGCTGCACCACTGGGTACTCTTTTTAACCACAGTCTAAGCACTGGTTTTGTACCTGCTGAATGGAAAACAGCAACTGCCATTCCAGTACATAAAGCAGGCACCTCCACTGACCCTGGGAACTGTAGACCCATAAGACTGAACAGCCTAATCTGCAAGGCTATAGAAAGAATAATCACAGACCTTATCAACAAAGATGTAGGAGACCTCCAAATGATTGACCCAACCCAGTTAGGCTTCGTTAAAGGGAGGGGAGATCCTGCCTCTTGAACTTGGTGGACTTCTTTGAGACAGTCAGCAAAGCCCTGGACAGAAGCAAATCCATGCATACAGCCTACCTGGACCTGGCAAAGGCTGTTGACAGTAATCTCCACTTGGGTATCAGTGATAAACTCACTCAGCTAGAGATCAACCCATATATTGTCAGATGGGTTGCAAACAAACAAAATAGGTGACTCTACCTCCACCAGCAGACCTGCAACCAGTGGTGTTCCACAGGGATCAGTGCTGGGGCCCTGTTGCTTGAAATCTACTTCTTGTATGTATAGGCAAAAACAAAAGGCCTATGGCTGACAAAATTTGCTAATGATTGCAAACTGGGTGCAGTCATCGAGTCCCCAGATAAGGTCAACATCCTACAACAGGGACTTACACAGACAAACGATTGATGCCAAAATTATGGGCATTATCATCCCTTCATCAAGAGTGACATCCCTGCAGATTACCACATTAATAACAATACCCTAAGCATGCAATAAGTGGTGAGAGATTTGGGCACACAGGTTAACAGCAACCTTTCCTTTGACACCACATCTCCACAGTGGTAAGAAAGGCTTTCTACATCACCCACATCATAACTGCATCCAGAACAAAAGACGTTAATGTGACGGCTGCCAGCCTAGCTAGATAGAATTTTGTAAATAATTCTATGTGTAAATATTAATATAATCCACAAGCTTGTTTGACAAATGTAAGAAAACTGTGTTATGTTCTGAGCTTCAAAAAATGTAACCACAGTGCACCCTGCTGGAAGAAAGCTAATAAGTAAAGGATTTTACAACTGTCTGTGATCTCAAGTAAGGAGACAGGATGTCTGCAGCTAGAAATTCTTTCTATTCTCCTAAAACAGATATAATTACTAGGTTTCACATATAAAGTGTCCTTTATTGCTGTGGCTTCCTGGCAGGTGCAGATCAAAAAGAAATGTTAAAATTTTGAGTTCTGTTAGCTTAAGAACTAAATCAGAGATGTGACAAGAATGATGTAATCTGAAATGACTCAGCAGTAATGTGTATTATCAATTTAAGGACTATCTCTCTGTACGGAAGCTGACAACAACTCGCCAGCACTTCTCATCTATATTTGCTTTCTCTGTAAGATATTTAGAGCAGTGATTTATCTTAGTGATAGAAATAGTAAGATTAGCCTAGCTGTTTTCTATATTTATGTGAGACTGTCCTACAATATTGTTTTAAAGTACTTCCTGTGATTTCTGAACTCTCTCATGTCATTGTGTTGAATTAAATAGTATTGTCTTGTGTTTTTATTATTTATTATTAAATATTTTTAAACCTTTGAACAGTGGCTGTTTTATGTAGAGATAATTTAATCTCTTAGGATACTTGCATGTATTTGGTGATACTGTATAAGCCACTCCAATAGTCACACTTACTATTTGGATAATAATAACAATGCACAGTAGAATTGGACACCCCCTGGAAAGGGCTTTTTATAGTAGCTGATAAGAGTAGTTGGTGGCAGTGATTACTACCTTATAGCCTGGGCAGAAGGGGGCATAGCTAGCGAACCTGTGCCAACCTTCCCCAGGAGTTAGCGTGTGTTTGCGTATAAATCAAATCTCAAAGAGTGTGTGTATGTCAGCTACTTGGGCAGGGACACAAAGCCCTGGTTGGACAGAGTGGGTGCTGGAGATTTTGGCTTGACTACTCGGCTGAGATCTGAACCCTATAGTTGTGTCAGTGGGGAGTCTTATTGGGGATCTGGAGAGAAAGGGATAAACTAGCCCCGGACTGACTGTGATCTCTGTCTACTCTTAAGGGAAATTGTAATTTACTGTGTGTGTACTTGTTACCCTCCTAATGTGGACATCCCTCACTGGTGCTAGTGGTGAGGATTGAGGCTCCTTGATTACTGGGCCAGTGCATGGGCATCACATATTAATTGTTTGGCAGTGGTGGGATATCCACATCAGATATTAATTGGTCGATAGTGGTGAGATAGCCACATCATATATTAATTGGCTTATAGTGGTGTGGATAGTGAATTCCTGTAGCTTGTGTACAGTGATCACTGAAGGTGTTTTTGTACTCTAAATCAGCCATGCAGTGAACATTCAGAGTTCAGATCACAATTGTTTTATTTCTTATATTAGCTTAGTTAGTTGGGGAGAGTAGGCAAGCATGTCAGCAAAGGAGTATGGCAAGCTGACAAGGAGCCAGTTGGCTGAGATGTGCCAGGCTAAAGGACTGGTATATGGAAACCTAACTAAAGCAGACATGATTGCAGCTTTAGTTACAGCTGCATCTGAGGCTAGCAACAAGGAGGATGATCAGACTGGCCGTGGAGATGTACAACACTCAGAGAATGGACAGTTCAACCTTTCTACAGAGGACTTAAAAATCCATCTGCAGCCAAAGAGACTTGAGTTGGAGGCCAAGCATTGGGAAATAGAAGCAGCAGAGAGACTAAGGCATCTAGAGACTGAGGAAAATGAGAAACTGCTACACCTGGAAGCTGAGGAGAAGGAGAGGCAGAGGCAACATGAAAAGGAGATGCTGACTCTTCTCCAGAGTCATGGAGGTAATGGAGAAGCACAAAAGGTCAGTAAATTTCTTCTGCAATTTGCAGAGGGGGATAATTTTGATAGTTTCATTCACATGTTTGAGAGGGTATGTAAACAGTATGGTGTTGACCAAAGGCTCTGGGTACGGTTCCTGACGCTCTTACTCCTTGGTAAAGCTGTAAATGTTCTGTCCAAATTATCTGATCATGATTTTTTAAGTTATAATGTTGTAAAGAACTGTTTGATAAAGTTTTTTAAGCTAACATATGAAGCTTATAGGAAAGGATTTCATGAGCATAGACACAAGTCAGATGAAAGTGTGTGTGAATATGTTGCTGAACTGAGCACTTATTTTCATAGGTGGGTGAGTGTATGTCAGGTTACCACTTTTGAAGGGCTGGCAGACCATTTGGTGAGGAAACAAGCCCTTAGCACTTTGCCTGAGGACATGACGATCTAGTTAGCTGATAGACAATGCTCTACTGTAGATGAGTTGGGGAAGAAGGGAGACCTATACCTAGCAAGCAGGGCATCACTGCACAGGAAAGGTATACCCAGCACTGCTCATGGGTCTAAGGGAACCCATGGTGGGTAGCCCAAACTGCCACAACAAAATCTGCCAGTAGCAGGGGAAGCCACTAGTCCAGGTACACATCAAGGACCTAGGGTTAAATGTGCTGATTGCTACCAGTGGGGCCATGTGGCATATAGATGCCCACAGAGGCAAGGTGGGGAACAAAAAGTGAGAGAGTCAGTAAGTGGAAAGGACAAAAGTTGTCTTGAGACAAAAAGGGTACCAAACTACCACAAGAGGTTATATCCTATCATAGTGAATGGCAAAGATGCCATTGCTAAGAGAGACACAGACTCTGATATAACTGTTATGAAGCCTGTAATGGTTACAGAGGAGCACTACTTTCCTGGGCAGTCTACTCCAGTCGGAGCTTTAGGAGGGACCCCATTCTAAATACCTTTGGCTAGGGTTCATCTTGACTGGGAGGGTGGAAAAGGAAGCCAGCAAGTAGGTGTGTTTGAGGATATCTCTGCAGATGTCCTGATAGGGAATGATTTTGATAATGCAGTACCATGTGCTCATGCAGTTACAAGCAGCCAGGCTTGGAGACAAGCATGTGGGTCTGGTAGCCTGGGGGAGACCCAGACAGACCGCACAGCTGCAGCCAGGACTGGTAAGGTGGTTACTTCAGGGGGGAGCTACCCTGTAGCAGTGAGACTGAAGGTGAGCCACAGCTGTTTGTGGGCACTGATGGTTCCTTGGAAGGAGTGACTATAAGGGCAGAGGTAAGTAGTAGTACCCAGTCTGACAGTGAGGCACCGCTGTCAGAGGATACCAGAATTCCTGTGGAAGGGGAGTTGGGAAGGGTTACAAAGAGAGAGTTGAGACAGGCTTATCTCTCAGACTATACATTACAAGGCCTGAGGGAGGTAGCTATTGAGGCACCTAATTCTCAAGGGAATCTGTATACTGGGACAAAGGGTTACTGTAAAGAGAGTGGACCCTGAGGGAGGGATAGAGGGTGAGAGGATACAGCAGTTAATAGTGCCTAGAGCCTACCATCTGGCACTTCTAGCCATAGCCCATGATATTCCCTTTGCAGGTTATATGGGTATAAAACGTACCAAGAGGTTTATTATGCATAACTTTTATCGGCCTGGAATTTTCAGAGATGTAACAGGTTACTGCAGGACTTGTGAGCAGTGCCTAAAGGTAGACAAGGCAGGAGACAAGGTGAAAGCTCCTTTGATGCCTTTGCCTGTGACTGAGGAGCCATTTCAGAGGGTAGCTATGCATATTGTGGGGCCTTTCTGTACCCCATGTTCCACAGGAAAAAAAAAAGTGTATCCTAGTGGTAGTAGATTATACTACAAGATACCCTGAGGCACTGGCTTTCTGCTCCATTGAGGTGGAAAAGGTGGCAAATGCTTTGTTTGAGATTTCTTGTAGGATAGGTTTCCCAAAAGAAATACTGACTGACAGAGATGCCAATTTCATGTCAGACCTGCTGACTTGTCTGTGGAAGTAGTATGGGGTGAAGCACCTAAAGACCACCATCTACCATCCCCAGACTAATGGTCTTGTTGAAAGGTTAACCTCTACACTCAAGTCCATTCTACGGGCATTTGCAGACCAGTTTAAGAGGGAGTGGGCCAAATATTTGTCCCATCTGTTGTTTGCTTACAGAGAGGTTCCCCAAGAATCTACAGTTTTTTCACCCTTTGAGTTGTTGTATGGGCATAGGGTGACTGGGCCTCTAGACTTAATTCAGGATGAGTGAGGCTGAGTGTGAATCTCACAAGGAGTTTGCTGTGGCATGTGTCATAAACCTCAGGATAGGCTCAGGGAAATCTTGGGCTTGGCCCAGGAGAACGTGGCAGAAGCCCGACAGCAGAAAAAGGTCTGGTATGACAGGAATGCTTGAGCTAGAGAGTATACTGTAGGGCAGCAGGTAATGGTTTTCATTCCTGTCAGACACAACAAGCTGCAGGCAGCCTGGGTGGGACCCTACAAGGTGGTAAGGAAGGTCAGTGATGTTAACTACATGGTGGAACTGCTAGGCAGGAGGCAGGAGCACAAATTTTACCAAGTTAACATGGTGAAAACTTACCATGATAGGGAGACCCTTGTGCTGAGTATTTGCAGTAGATTGCAGGAGGAATCTGAGGGAGATCTGGTGAGTGATCTCCTCAGTGAGGCTCGGACTGACACCTCAGTGGAAGGGGTAGAAATGTCCCAGCAGCTATCTCCTACCCAGGTTCAAGAAATCTGAGTAGTGTTACATGAGTTTGGGGACATGTTCACTGGAAAACCAGGGTGCACCCACCTGGTGCAGCACCAGGTGGATACAGGACCCCAGAGGCCTATTAGGCAGGCCCCTTACAGGGTGCCTGAGAGAGTCAAACAGACTCTGAGGGAGGAGATACATGAAATGTTGGAACTAGGGGTAATTCATGAGTCCAACAGTCCCTGGGCCTCCCCAGTGATGCTGGTGCCAAAGAAGGATGGTACCACCAGGTTCTGTGTGGACTACAGGGAATTAAATTCATAAGCATAACTACTTATTATACAGCAGGAACTTCTTATTGTAATCAATTGTTAATGTGTGTTATGTACTTTGCAGATGATAAAGATTCTAGTTATCTACTGATGTACTATGTTCTTCATCTGTAACTATGTTTGTAATTGGTAATTGCTATGTTGATCAAATTGTTAATTGCTATGTAGGTCCAATGTAACTACTGTCTGTATATTTTAACTGTGGAGCTTTTCTCCCCGGGCCTCTGCTGAAAATGGACCTACGTCCAATCGGACACTCCCCGTCAACAAATATAAATAAATAAATAAATAAATAGTCACACAGAGTCAGATACTTACCACATGCCTAGGACAGATGAAGCCCTAGAGCAGCTAGGTGGGGCTAAGCATCTTACCACCATTGATCTTACCAAGGGTTACTGGCAGGTGCCCTTGACTCCCAGTGCTAGAGAGAGGTCAGCCTTTGTGACTCCTTTTGGCTTGTATGAGTTCACAAAGCTGCCCCTTGGGATGAAAAATTTCCCTGTGACTTTCCAGAGGTTGGTAGATCATATCCTAGCAGGAGCAGGAGGGGTTGCCCTTGCTTACCTAGATGATATTGCCATTTACAGCCATTCCTGGCAAGAGCACCTTCAGCATGTCAGAGAGGTGCTGGGCAGACTACAGAGGTCAGGGATGACCATTAAGCCCAACAAATGTCAGGTGGGTATGGCAGAGGTCTCCTACCTGGGACATAGAATGGAGAGTGGTAAGATCAGGCCAGAACCTGCCAAAAGTGGAAGCCATTCAGGCATGGCCTGCACCTGTTACCAAAAAACAGGTGAGGGCATTCTTAGGGATAGCAGGGTTCTACAGAATGTTCACTCCAGTTATAGTACTAGAGCTGCTCCCCTCACAGACCTGACAAGGAAAAACAGGCCAGATAAGGTAGCGTGGACCACAGCATGTGAACAGGCATTCCAGTAGCTCAAAGAAGCTTTGGGAGGACCCCCTGTGTTAGCCAGTCTAGATTACAGCAAAGTGCAAGTAGATGCTTCAAACCATGGAGTGGGGGCTTTACTTAACCAGATTTCTTCAGAAGGAGAAGAGCACAAAGTGGTTTATCTCAGTCATAGGCTTCAACCCAGGGAGGAATGCTAGGCAGCTGTAGAAAAGGAATGTCTAGCCATAATGTGGGCACTGCAGAAACTTCAGCCTTATCTGTATGGAAGGAAATTCACTCTAGTTACAGATCATAATTCCCTAACATGGTTACATCAAGCCAGCCAGCAAAAATGCTAAGTTGCTAAGATGGAGCCTAGGGTTGCAAGCATATGATATGCAAGTGCAGCACCAGAGTGGGGTTAGCAATGCCAATGCAGATGGACTCTCAAGACAGGGAATGGATTAAGGTATACCTAGATAGGGTCACTTGAAAAACTAGTTTGAGTTCTCGGGGGGGGGGGGGTTGAAGGCTGCCAACCTAGCTAGATAGAATTTTGTAAATAATTCTGTGTAAATATTAGTATGATCCACAGGCTTGTTTGACAAATGTAAGAAAACTGTGTTATGTACTGAGCTTCAGAAATATACCATAGTGCACCCTGCTGGAAGAAAGCTGATAAGTAAAGGATTTTACGACTGTGTGTGATCTCAAGCTAGGAGACAGGATGTCTGCAGCTAGAAATTCTTTCTATTGTCCTAAGACAGAGATAATTACTAGGTTTCACATGTAAAGTGTCTTTTATTGCTGTGGCTTCTTGGCAGGTGCAGATCAAAAAGAAATGTTACATAGGTTCATAGGTTGGTACTAGGCTATCAGCCCAAGGGCCTATACAAGCCTAGCCATAACAATTCCCTGGATATTTCTTCCCACAATATTTACTTCCCTGGACCCCTATCTAGCAGGATGACTGACATGATCCCAGGGGTGAATTTCCTATCTCCCATCCAATTGTCAAGGTTCCTTTTGAAGAGGGCCAAGGAGGTGCTCTGCTTGACATGTATGGGCAGTCTATTCCAGGGTATGGGGAGTCTCTGGGTCAGGAACCTATCCCTCCAGCATGTTTTGTTCATTGTGATGACAAGGTTTAGATCCCTGGAGCATGTGGCTCTGAGGGATTGGGATTTCTTTAAGTGGAGCATGTCCAACAGCTCAGGGTTTGACATGGCCTTGTATGTTAAGCAGAGTTTGCCTCTGAGTAGACGATATGCCACAGAATATAGCTGGATTTTTTTTAGATGGTCAGCATAGGGCATCTGCTTTAGGCTTGTGATTATTTTAGTGAGGTATTTCTTCAGCCTTTCCAGCTGTTGCAGATGTCTTGTGAGGTACATACCAAATGGGGCATTGTACTCTATAATGGGTCTAATGAGGGATGAGTAGAATGGGACAATGACCTCCTTTTTCTGGATGAAAAGCCCTTAGTGATGAGGTGTGCCACATAGAAGGATTTCCTGACTGTTGTGGCAATGTGGTTATCGAAGGTGAGACCACTGTCCACCTGTGTCCCCGAGTCTCTCATCACACTTTCAGTGTTTAGTGTACTGCCACCTATGTGGTAATTTTTTTCCCAAAGGATAAATATACATTTCCAGGCATTAAGCTTGAGTCCATGGCTCTGGCACCAAGCATCTGTTTCTGTAAGGCCCTTTTGTAGAATATCCACATCATTTGGGGATTCAATAATGGCTCCCAGTTTGCAGTCATCTGAGAACTTTGTTAGCCAGAGTCCCTTAGTGTTGGCCTGTACATCAGTGAAGTAGATGCCAAACAAAAGCGGTCCCAGGACTGAACCCTGGGGTACTCCACTTGTCACTTGTCTAGAGCTGGATTTGGTGTTGGCTACTTTTACAGTCTGGGTTCTGTCAGTAAGCCAGTTGGCAACCCATTGAGTGACGTAGGGATTTATGCCCAGCTTAGTAAGTTTATCTATGATTCCAGAGTGGGGGGTGGTGTCGAAGGCCTTGGTGAGGAAAAGATAGGCTGTGTGGACCGCCTTACCCTTGTCCACAGCTCTGGAGACTGATTCAAAGAAGTCAGTCAGGTACAGGAGACAAGATCAGCCCTTCATGAACCCAAACTGGGTGGTGTCCAGTGTTTGAAGGTTGCCAATGTCTTTGTTTATAAGTTACATGATAATGGGTTCCATGCCCTTGCAGATCAGGCTCGTCAGACTGATGGGACGGTAGTTCCCAGTTTCCAAGGTGGATTCCCCCAGTGTTGAGTGGGATAACTGTAGCTGTGCACCACTCAGCGGGCATGAAGCCTGAGGTGAGGCTATGATTAAACATGACACTTAGGTGAGGTGCCAGTTCATTTTGTAGTTCATGTTGTACACAGCCCAGGATGTCACCTGATCCCATGGATGCTGTACTCTTAGCTTTGGAGAGTGTGGTTTATACCTGTGTGGCCATGATTACTGGAATTTGGCAATCTTTTGGTATTGAGATGGGCCCTTTAGGGAGTGAGAGGGGGGAGAATTTGGCACTAAATCGATCTGCCAGTATATTGGCAATATCCTTGGGATCAGTATATTTAATGCCATTCTGTTGTTTTGAGTTCTGTTAGCCTGGGAACTAAATCAGAGAAGTGACAAGAATGATGTAATCTGAAATGACCCGATAGTAATGTGTATTATCAATTTAAGGACTATCTCTCAGGGGAAAGAGATAGCACTTTGTATTTTGTACGGAAGCTGACAACTCACCAGCACTTCTCATCTATTTTTGCTTGCTCTATAATTAAGATACTTAGAACAGTGATTTCTCTTAGGGACAGATGGAAATAGTAAGATTAGTCTAGCTGTTTTCTATATTTATTTGAGACTGTCCTACAATGTTGTTTTAAAGCATTTCCTGTGATTTCGGAACTCTCTAATGTCATTGTGTTGAATTAATGAGTATTGTATTGTGTTTTTATTATTTATTATTAAATATCTTTAAACCCAGAGTACTTGCATGTATTTGGTGATACTGTATAAGCCACTCCAATAGCCTTGCTGTTCGTCACACTTACTATTTGGATAATAATAACATTGCACAGTAGAATTGGACACCCTTTGTTAAGGGCTTTTTATAGCAGCTGATAAGCATAGTTGATGGCAGTGATTACTACTTTATAGCCTGGGCAGAAGGGGGCATAGCTAGTGAACCTGTGCCAGCATTTCCCAGGTGTGTCTGTGTTTTTGTATATAAATCAAATCTCAAAGTGTGTGTGTGTGTATGTGTGTGTGTGTGTGTGTGTGTGTGTGTGTGTGTGTGTGTGTGTGTGTGTGTGTGTGTGTGTGTGTGTGTGTGTGTGTGTCAGCTACTTGGGCAGGGACACAAAGCACTGGTTGGACAGAGAGGGTGCTGGAAGTTTTGGCTTGACTACTCAACTGAGATCTAAACCCTATAGGTGTGCCCGTGGGGAATCTTATTGGGGATCTGGAGAGAAAGGGAGAAATCAGCCCCAGACTGACTGTGATCTCTGTGTGCTCTTAAGGGAAATTGTACTTTACTGTGTGTGTACTTGCTATCCTCCCAATGTGGATGCCCCTCACGTGTGCTAGTGGTGAGGATTGAGGCTCCTTGATTACTGGACCAGTGCACAGGCATCACAGTTATAACCCCCCCTGTACTCCTCACTCATCTGGTCAATAATAGAGTACAATGCTACCAATGGTATGTACCTTACCAGACACCTGCAGCAAATGGAAAGACCTCAAAGGTTTCTTACAAAGAAAAGTCAGAGTCTTCAGCATATGTCATACATTCACAGACTGAAGTTACTGTCAATATAATCTGTGTCTTACAGACTATTCAAAGGTGACCTCTGCCTTGCATATAAAGCAATCTCAGATCCTGCTCTAGTGGAAATGCCGTGCATTCGTAACATAAATGGTTTAAGATGCACTCACCTTAGGGAACTCAACCTATAATGTGATATCAGCAGGACTTGCTGGAGAGACTGATATGTCTCACAGAGATTACCTCTTCTCTAGAACAAACTTCCAATTCAGGTGAAACAGAGCCACTCGTTGACCCTATTTGGATGTTTGGACGGGAAACCACAAATTCAAAAGAATGCACCAAAAAGGTGAAGCAAATGATAAAGTGGAGTATAGCAAAAACAGTCCAAGTAGAAAAGAAAAAAGCAAACTCCATAACCCTGAATAAATTTAATAAGAACAACAAAACTTTCAGACCAGAAGTCATTCTTCAGTGTTTACAAACTTTCACAAACACAATAATTCTTTTATATACTAAAAATCTCATCATATGATACAGCACAAACCTATCACAAAACATCAATTCAAACATCAATTAAGAAGCTTGATATTTAAAGCAACGTTTTAAAAAACACACATATATACACATACATATACATTAATGTTAGTAATAATAATATAACACCCCATTATATACACATACATATACATTAATGTTAGTAATAATAATATAACACCCCATTATATACACATACATATACATTAATGTTAGTAATAATAATATAACACCCCATTATATACACATACATATACATTAATGTTAGTAATAATAATATAACACCCAATTATATACACATACATATACATTAATCTTAGTAATAATAATATAACACCCCATTATATACACATACATATACATTAATCTTAGTAATAATAATATAACACCCCATTATATACACATACATATACATTAATGTTAGTAATAATAATATAACACCCCATTATTTACACATACATATACATTAATCTTAGTAATAATAATATAACACCCCATTATATACACATACATATACATTAATGTTAGTAATAATAATATAACACCCCATTATATACACATACATATACATTAATGTTAGTAATAATAATATAACTCCCCATTATATACACATACATATACATTAATCTTAGTAATAATAATATAACACCCCATTATATACACATACATATACATTAATCTTAGTAATAATAATATAACACCCCATTATATACACATACATATACATTAATGTTAGTAATAATAATATAACACCCCATTATATACACATACATATACATTAATCTTAGTAATAATAAAACACCCCATTATATACACATACATATACATTAATGTTAGTAATAATAATATAACACCCCATTATATACACATACATATACATTAATCTTAGTAATAATAATATAACACCCCATTATATACATATACATATACATTAATCTTAGTAATAATAATATAACACCCCATTATATACACATACATATACATTAATGTTAGTAATAATAATATAACACCCCATTATATACATATACATATACATTAATCTTAGTAATAATAATATAACTCCCCATTATATACACATACATATACATTAATCTTAGTAATAATAATATAACACCCCATTATATACACATACATATACATTAATGTTAGTAATAATAATATAACACCCCATTATATACACATACATATACATTAATGTTAGTAATAATAATATAACACCCCATTATATACACATACATATACATTAATGTTAGTAATAATAATATAACACCCCATTATATACACATACATATACATTAATGTTAGTAATAATAATATAACACCCCATTATATACACATACATATACATTAATGTTAGTAATAATAATATAACACCCCATTATATACACATACATATACATTAATGTTAGTAATAATAATATAACACCCCATTATATACACATACATATACATTAATGTTAGTAATAATAATATAACACCCCATTATATACACATACATATACATTAATGTTAGTAATAATAATATAACACCCCATTATATACACATACATATACATTAATGTTAGTAATAATAATATAACACCCCATTATATACACATACATATACATTAATGTTAGTAATAATAATATAACACCCCATTATATACACATACATATACATTAATGTTAGTAATAATAATATAACACCCCATTATATACACATACATATACATTAATGTTAGTAATAATAATATAACACCCATTATATACACATACATATACATTAATGTTAGTAATAATAATATAACACCCATTATATACACATACATATACATTAATGTTAGTAATAATAATATAACACCCATTATATACACATACATATACATTAATGTTAGTAATAATAATATAACACCCCATTATATACACATACATATACATTAATGTTAGTAATAATAATATAACACCTCATTATATACACATACATATACATTAATCTTAGTAATAATAATATAACACATTATATACACATACATATACATTAATGTTAGTAATAATAATATAACACCCCATTATATACACATACATATACATTAATGTTAGTAATAATAATATAACACCCCATTATATACACATACATATACATTAATGTTAGTAATAATAATATAACACCCCATTATATACACATACATATACATTAATGTTAGTAATAATAATATAACACCCAATTATATACACATACATATACATTAATGTTAGTAATAATAATATAACACCCCATTATATACACATACATATACATTAATGTTAGTACTAATAATATAACACCCCATTATATACACATACATATACATTAATGTTAGTAATAATAATATAGCACCCCATTATATACACATACATATACATTAATGTTAGTAATAATAATATAACACCCCATTATACACACATACATATACATTAATGTTAGTAATAATAATATAACACCCCATTATATATACATACATATACATTAATGTTAGTAATAATAATATAACACCCCATTATTCTAATGCATTTGCTGTTGCTTCATTTTTAATATTGTTTTCAATGTTACTTGCTTATTTAAACTAGGATAAATGTCAGCCTGTAGCCGAATGATCCATTCATATTCTTTTGTATCTAATTTATTAATCAAGTCACCTCGTCTAATACTTGGTGATAATATAGCCATAACTCAAAAAGCAAACTGGTGAGAATCATTAGTTTCCTGCACATGCTGAGCCAAAGCCTTGTTGTTCTTATTAAATTTATTCAGCGCTGTGGAGTTTGCTTTTTTCTTTTCTACTTGGACTGTTTTTGTTATACTCCACTTTATTATCTGCTTCACCTTTTTGGTGTATTCTTTGGGATTATTTGTTTGTTGAACCAGTGAACATTGGTTTTGTAACCATAATGACACAGCCGACTGCTTCGCAGAATGATACTGCTACTAGATCTCTACATAGCCTATTGGTATGAGAAAATCTGTTGCTGAATTGTTGGAGTGCATCAGTTGATGGAACAGCGAAGGTTACAAATGCAACATGCCAGAAGAATAACTTTTGTTCCTTGATCCAAACCCTTGAACACAAGGTAAAAAGTTTTAAGAAGTTGCAGTAGCAACGCTTCAGTTTTTATATTTATCTAGATTTGGGTATTGTCTCATGGGGTTTATGTGTTTTAAACATGCCCTCATATGGGAATACCTACCCTGAGCTCCTGAAGAAATGGCAGGAGCTCAATATAACTTTAAGTCTCAATTATATGCGCCTAATGAATGAATTCTTTACCTCTAAAGAAGATGATTTGTGTAAGGAAATTGAGGCTTTGGAAAAGCAGGTCTCTAGTTCTACACTTTTCAATGAAAATATCCCTTTGTTTGAATGCATGTTAAGGCATTTAAATGACTTTGAGAAGCAGTTAGAGGAAATCAAAAGGAAAAAAACTGCAATGAGATATTAATGACTAATAACAGTCAGATTTTTTCTTGACTGAAACGGTCTTTTCATGTATCAGCTGTTAGCACTTATAAGAGCAAGCAGGGCTCTATATATGAATTAGACACTTTTGAGCATACAACTAATCAGCAACAGCCATTAGCGATGATGGCAACGCCACTGGAGGATACCTCTGCTTCTATCCAATCTGATGATGAAGGGGAGGTTACAACTATACCATCTACATCAGCCCGTATAACAGAGAAATGAGGAGGTGATAAACCAGGTTCACGATCTTATTCTGTGACTAGTAATTCTTCTGATGGGAATGTAATACATAATTTAGCCCCTTTTTTAGAAGGGAATCAACGGGTAATGATGAAATTACCAGAGCAGGTTATACAACAGCAATGAGACACATCAAGAAAACGCTCCCAGTCTCATGAAAGAATGAGTAATGGGCCATTAACTCGCAGCAGAACCAACAAGCAGTAGTAAGTTCTACTGAAACTGTTTTTATAAATTCAAATAATGTGACATTTGAAAACTTGACTGTAGTGAATTTGTTTGATTATGTTTTAACTAATGCTGAACTTTCTCTTCTATCTCGTGGGATTAAATTTATACCAGCAAGTACATACAATTTAGTTAACGCTATTACAGATTTGAAACTTTTTTCACGCAGTTTGAATTTGAAAAATATTTTTAAAGACTCTTGGACTTCTGCGACTAATCAATGTAAGAGAACAAGTACATTCATACCACTGAGTGATCATATTGTAACTGTATTTAATGATTTGTGTGAGCAGCAGATACGTGAATTGTATGATAGGAATTCTTTTAAAAAAAACATAACCTTACAAAAGAAGAGTTTGATGCTCATAAAACATTACAAGATAATAAAGATGTAATAATTAAAGAAGCAGATAAAGGTGGCAGTATTGTTCTGATGAATATAAATGACTATCTGGAAGCAATGTATGATTTAATTTCAGATTTACAGACCTTTAAGGTAATTAATGATAGGGAAGTCAATGAAATTATTAATAGCATTAATATGTCTGTTTATGACTTGCAGTTAATGAATGATATAGATATAAGTACTTTCAATTTCTTCACTGTACCATGTCCAACAATTCTGGCCCTAATACATAAGTCACGGACTAAACCCCAGATGAGACCTATTGTATCTGGAAGGGTGTGGCCACAGAGCCTTTGTCAGTTTATGTATAAAACATGTTAAAATGTTTTTGAGATCCGTACCTAGCTATATTAGAGATACTGGGGACTTCCTCACTCAGTTATGTAGTTGGTATAATAATACCACTCAAAATAATTTTTTGTTGGTGACCTTAGATATAAAATCAGTTTTTACTGTCATCCCTAATAATTATGGGATTGAACAAATATGGGAAATTCTCCAGGAATATGGTCAGTATTCGGCTAGACAAATAGAGACTTTTTGTGAATTATTAGCGGTGCTATTAGAAAATAATATGTTTATTTTTAATAAACAAATATACAAGCAAATCAGGTATAGCTATGGGCACTGCGCTAGCAAACACTTATGCTAATTTAACTTTAAGCAAGTGGGAAGAAGTTAATGTGTTTGCACAAAATAATATATATGCTTCTAAAATTCTTTTTTATAAGCGTTGTGTGGATGATATTTTTCTGGCCAGGCATGGTACTAGTGAAGATCTTGATAACTTTTTTGTATACCTAAATGGTGTAGTTGATTTTTTGAAATTTTAAATTAAATATTCAGAGACTGAAATACATTTCTTAGATATTACTTTATATAGAACTGAATATGAATTGGACACCTGTATTCACAAAAAAGATATACATGTGAATAAATATTTGCACAAGAATAGTATGCATGCAGGGCACACCTTTAAGGGTATTCCAAGAAGTCAATACCTACGAGCAAGTAGGCTGAATACCAAACTTGATGTTTGCTGTAAACAAATGCAGGATATGACAGATGAGTTCCTAAAGAGGGGCTATAATTCTAAAGACCTAGAGGTGATTAGAAATGATGTAATGGCAGCAAGAGATAAAGGGGCTAGACCTTACTTTTCCAACCATGGTAGCACTAACGCTGATATAGTTCATCCTGACTCAAATAACTCATTGAGATATTTAATGACTTATAGTAGGGCAAGTAAATCTGTTGAACAAATTATTAGAAGTAATTGACATATTTTAAAGCCCATACCTGGACATGAGAAGTGGCTGCCTAATAAA
The DNA here is from genome assembly GCF_019279795.1 of Protopterus annectens. Taxonomy (NCBI): domain Eukaryota; kingdom Metazoa; phylum Chordata; order Ceratodontiformes; family Protopteridae; genus Protopterus; species Protopterus annectens. Next base: position 32,507,559 of record NC_056748.1, read on the forward strand.
TCCCTCTTTATGTATAGGAATTGTGATAACTTGAAAAAGCACTTGTGCTATAAAGATTTTACCCTTAGCATCAGGTGTCATATTATGTATAATAGGAAGGGTACTTTTCCCTGTCATAACTGTTCTTGTTGTTCTAGTATTACTCAATCTACTGAATTTATACAACCTTTAAATGGAATGAAATGTATATTTTATTGTACAGCTACTTGTAATACTTCCTATGTGATTTATTTAGCCACATGCCAACAATGTTCATGTTTTTATGTTGAGAAATCTGCAAGTAGGTTACGTGCTAGAATCATAGGGTCATAGGTTCATAGGTTCATAGGTTCATAGGTTCATAGGTTCATAGGTAGGTACCAGGCTATCGGACTACGTAAGCCTAGCCAACAAGGTTCCCTAGCTTACGCCATCCAAGAAAGTTATTTTCCTGTGCCACTGTCGAGCAGAGACACAGAAGTGATCCCAGGGGTGTATTTCCTATTTCCCATCCACTCATCAAGATTTTTCTTGAAGAGTGCTAATGAAGAACTTTGCTTGACATAGATGGGTAGCCTGTTCCAGAGTATGGGAAGTCTCTGGGACAGGAATCTATCCCTCCAGCATGTCCTGTTTATTATGGTGACAAGGTTTAGGTCCCTAGAGTGTGTAGCTAAGAGGGATTGGGATATCTTTAGGTGTAGCATGTCCAACAGCTCTGGGTTTGACATAGCTTTATATGTTAAGCAGAGATCACCTCGGAGTAGGCGATATGCTATGGAATAAAGCTGGAGTTTTTTGAGACGGTCACTGTAGGGCATTTGTTTGAGGCCAGTAATCCTCTTTGTGAGGTACTTCTGTGGCCTTTCCAGCTGCTACATATGTCTTGTGAGGTACATTCCAAAAGGGGCATTGTACTCTATAGTGGGGCTAATGAGTGTCGAGTAGAGGGGAACAATGACCTCTTTTTTCCTGGATGAGAACCCTTTTATGATGAGGTGTGCCACGTAGAAGGACTTCCTGACTACTGTGGTGATGTGACTATCAAAGGAGAGACTACTGTCAACCTGGGTCTCAAGGTCTCTTATCACACATTCCGTGTTAAGTAGATTGCTGCCTATGTGGTAGTTCATGGGTACAGAGTTTTTACCAAGGGGGATGACACTGCACTTTTTGGCATTGAGCTTGAGGCCATGGCTCTGACATCAGGCATCTGTCTCAGTGAGGCCCTTCTGTAGGATGTCCACATCATTTGGGATCTTGGCTATGGCTCCTAGTTTGCAGTCATCTACGAACTTCATTAGCCAGAGGCCTTCTGTGTTAGCCTGTGCTTCAGAGAAGTAGATACCAAACAGGAGAGGTCCCAGGACTAAACCCTGTGGTACTCCACTTGTCACTGGTTTGAGGTCAAATTTGGAGTCTGCAACTTTTACAGTGTGGGCTCTGTCAGTGAGCCAGTTGGCAACCCATCTTATGACATAGGGATTTATACCTAGTTTAGTTAGTTTAGCTATAATTCCAGAATGGGGGATGGTGTCGAAAGCCTTGGCGAGGTCAAGATAGGCTGTGTGAACCACCTTACCCTCATCTACGGCTTTGGTGACTGCCTCAAAGAAGTCAATCAGGTTCAGGAGGCATGATCTGCCTTTCACAAAACCAAACTGGGTGGGATCCAGAGTTTGGAGGTTACCAATGTCTTTGTTTATGAGTTCCATGATGATACGTTCCATGGCCTTGCAGACCAGGCTCGTTAGGCTAATAGGTCGATAATTCCCGGGATCAGTGGTGGCTCCCCGTTTGTGGAGTGGGATAACTGTTGCTGTGCACCATTCAGTGGGCACAAAGCCTGATGCGAGGCTATTATTGAACATGGTGCTTAAGTTGGGAGCCAGTTCGTTCTGCAGTTCATGTATAACGCAGCCTGGGATGTTGTCCGGTCTCATGGATGCTGTGCTTTCGGCTTTAGAGAGTGCAGCTTTTACCTACGTAGTTGTGATTACAGGGACTCTGCATTCTTTAGGGGTGGGTTAAAGTTAGCACTGAACCTATCTGCCAGGATGTTGGCAATATCAGTTGGTTCTGTAATTTTCGTGCCGTTGTGCTGTAACTCAGAGCAGATCTGGGTGTTGCCATCGAGATTCGTGACATAGCTATAGAATGCTTTGTAGTTGTCCTTAGAATTAGTGGTAATTTTGTTTTTGTAGCTAGCTTTGGAGGATCTTATAAGGGATCTCAGCTTTTTACTGAGGCTGACCAGGGAGCTCCTCCACTCATGGGATTTTACTGTCTTTTGCAACAGTTTCTTCCTTCTGTTGTACAGTTTGTTTATGGCAGGGGACCACCCGATTGGCTTCCTTTTTTTGGGGGATAGCATCTTGGTTCTGTTTGGGATAGAACGATCCATGCACTCGTGTAAGTGCTTATAGAGTGCATTTGTGTAGGATTCAGCAGTTGTAACTCTATTGTCCATCTGCATGGGTGTCATGAAGTTCACCACTTCTATCTTAAGAAGCATGAAGTTGGCTTTGGAGAGATTTTTTTACCATGGTTTCCTTAATGGGGGGTGGGGGCTGGATGTGGATATCAAGGGTGATTAGCTTATGGTAGGATCGGGCCAACAAGGAGTTGACTTCAGGTGTGGAACACCGGTCACTCATGTTGGTAATGACTAGGTCTAGGATATTGTTCACACAATAATCATAGAACATAGGTCAGCTATACGTTGAAAAGTTATTACAAATTCTTTGGCCCAGCATGTGCAAGAAATGAATGATTCTCATCAGTTTGCTTTTTGAGTTATGGCTATATTATCACCAAGTATTAGACAAGGTGACTTGATTAATAAATTAGATACAAAATAATATGAATGGATCATTTGGCTACAGGCTGACATTTATCCTGGTTTAAATAAGCAAGTAACATTGAAACCAATATTAAAAATTAAGCAACAGCAAATCCATTAGAATAATGGGGTGTTATATTATTATTACTAACATTAATGTATATGTATGTATATATAATGGGGTGTTATATTATTATTACTAACATTAATGTATATGTATGTGTATATAATGGGGTGTTATATTATTATTACTAACATTAATGTATATGTATGTGTATATAATGGGGTGTTATATTATTATTACTAACATTAATGTATATGTATGTGTATATAATGAGGTGTTATATTATTATTACTAACATTAATGTATATGTATGTGTATATAATTGGGTGCTATATTATTATTACTAACATTAATGTATATGTATGTGTATATAATGGGGTGTTATATTATTATTACTAACATTAATGTATATGTATGTGTATATAATGGGGTGTTATATTATTATTACTAACATTAATGTATATGTATGTGTATATAATGGGGTGTTATATTATTATTACTAACATTAGTGTATATGTATGTGTATATAATGGGGTGTTATATTATTATTACTAACATTAGTGTATATGTATGTGTATATAATGGGGTGTTATATTATTATTACTAACATTAATGTATATGTATGTGTATATAATGGGTGTTATATTATTATTACTAACATTAATGTATATGTATGTGTATATAATGGGGTGTTATATTATTATTACTAACATTAATGTATATGTATGTGTATATAATGGGGTGTTATATTATTATTACTAACATTAATGTATACATATGTGTATATAATGGGGTGTTATATTATTATTACTAACATTAATGTATATGTATGTGTATATATGTTTTTTTTAAAACGTTGCTTTAAATATCAAGCTTCTTAATTTATGTTTGAATTGATGTTTTGTGATAGGTTTGTGCTGTGTCATATGATGAGATTTTTAGTATATAAAAGAATTATTGTGTTTGTGAAAGTTTGTAAACACTGAAGAAGGACTTCTGGTCTGAAAGTTTTGTTCTTATTAAATTTATTCAGGGTTATGGAGTTTGCTTTTTCTTTTCTACTTAAACCACAAATTCACCCTGGGAGTTTCACCTGTCTCCCTCTTGCACAGGGGCAGTAGTTATTGACTTAGTTCTGCTTAATAACTTGATATTCTTGGGAACAGGGCTTGTACTTGGCTAGGCTTGTAAGGCCCCTGGGGTCATTAGCCTAGTAACCTCATATTATCCTATAGCAGCTGTGCCAACAAGCGATGTTAACCTGGTGTGTACCACCAAAAAAGAGGAGATATGATCACAGCAGTTCTGACAAAAAGCAATGCCAATCTGGTGTGTGTACTAACAAACAGGGAGACATACGATCATAGCAGCAATGCTAACAAGTAATGTTAATTTGGTGTGTGTTCCAAAATCAACAAGACATATATAGCAGCTGTGCCAACAAGCACTTTGTTAATCTTATGTTTTTACCAACAAACAAAAAAGACATATGATAATAGCAGCTGCATGAGCTACAGGTGTTAATCTGGTGAGTGTACCAACAAGCAAGAAGATTGAAAAGCAACCAGTGTCCTGAACCATGAGCAGCTTAGAAGATCGGAAAAACATCCAGTGTCCTGAACCACGAGCAGCTTAAAAGATTGGAAAAACATCCAGTGTCCTGAACCATGAGCAGCTTAGAAGATTGAAAGGCAACCAGTGTCACGAACCATGAGCAGCTTAGAAGATTGAAAAGCAACCAGTGTCCTGAACCATGAGCAGCTTAGAAGATCGGAAGAACATCCAGTGTCCTGAACCACGAGCAGCTTAGAAGATCAGAAAAATATCCAGTGCCCTGAACCACGAGCAGCTTAGAAGATCGGAAAAGCATCCAGTGTCCTGAACCATGAGCAGCTTAGAAGATTGAAAAGCAACCAGTATCCTGAACCATGAGCAGTTTAGAAGATCGGAAAAACATCCAGTGTCCTGAAGCATGAGCAGCTTAGAAGATCGGAAAAACATCCAGTGTCCTGAACCACGAGCAGCTTAGAAGATCGGAAAAACATCCAGTGCCCTGAACCATGAGCAGCTTAGAAGATCGGAAGAACATCCAGTGTCCTGAACCATGAGCAGCTTAGAAGATCGGAAAAACATCCAATGTCCTGAACTACGAGCAGCTTAGAAGATCGGAAAAACATCCAGTGTCATGAACCACGAGCAGCTTAGAAGATCAGAAAAGCATCCAGTGTCCTGAACCATGAGCAGCTTAGAAGATCGGAAAAACATCCAGTGTCCTGAACCATGAGCAGCTTAGAAGATTGAAAAGCATCCAGTGTCCTGAACCATGAGCAGCTTAGAAGATCAGAAAAACAACCAGTGTCCTGAACCATGAGCAGCTTAACAGTATATTTAATGAGTCCCAGAGTTGACAAACACTTCACATAGAGTTCTGCAAAATTCAAGATATCTAAAATAAAATCCATGAAGGTAGACAAAGATAAAAATTCCAAACCACGCATAAAATTCCAAGCAAGAAGACATACAACTATGACATCTTTGCCAACAAGTGATGTTAAAATGGTGCGTGGACCAATAAACAAGAAAACATATAATTATAGCAGCTGTACCAACAAGCAATGCACTCTGGTGTGTATACCAACAAACAAGAAAATGCATGATCATAGCAGCTGCACTGACAAACAATGTTAATTCAGTATGTGTACCAAAAATAAAAAGACATACAATCATAGCAGCTCTGCTAAAAGTAATGTTAATGCAGTGTGTGTGCACCAACAAACAAGAAGTCATGTGATCATAGCCATTTTTGCCTTGTGATTGCTGCACACGTCTCCCCATTGTTTCATCCCAGGTGAGTATTGCCTTATCATCTGACTTTTCATCACTTAACATTGCAGGCAGTGTCATATTAGTCAAGTCTGTTCTAACTGTACATTAGCCAGTATAACGCTATCCATGTTTTCAACATTTACCTTATTTTCAGACATAACTTCTCCATTCACGGTTTGCATTTTAGCAAGCAGTGCTATTGGGAAGTTCTCCTCTTCTGCTTTATGTAACACTGATACTCTTCCACCAGGATCTCCACCAGTGCCCTGTATGAATTCCATATGAATACCATCTTGAGTCTTCCCACAAAATAGGTCATAGGGCCAGTTAGATTGATCTGGAACAACCACAGAGGTTCCTCACTAAAAGAATACAGGGTGTAATTAATTTGTCCTCTGCAGACCATCTCAAGGCCCTATCCCTGTATTCTGTGTCATACAGACTTTTGAGGGGAGATCTATGCCTGGCATACAAGACATTGTTAGACCCCACTCTGATGGACCTCCTGCATATCCACAAAACAAACAGCACCAGAATTACCCATTCTAAAGACTTAAACCTTGCCTGTGATATAAATAGGACCTGCTGGATAGATTCGTATGTATCCCAGAAACTTCCCCATCTATGGAACAGGCTCCACATTCATGGGAAACAGAGTTCCTACTAACCCAATTCAAGTGCAACTTGGACAACTGGATGGGAAAATGGAAATTCATCCCTGGTCTGGCACCTATGTCTCTAATGGACACAGGCAACCTGTCCATAGGTTCATAGGTAGGTACTAGGCTTTCTGCCCAAAGGCATTTATAAGCCTAGCCAGAATGTGTTGGCTTTTGCCGCCCCATTAGATTAGTTCCCTGTGCTTCTGAACAGCAGAGCCACTGAAGTGATCCCTGGGGTAAACTTCCTGTTTCCCATCCACTCATCAAGGTTTCTTTTGAAGAGTGTTAGCAAGGAGCTCTGCCTAATGTAGATTGGGATCTTGTTCCAAAGCATGGGAAGTCTCTGGGACATGAATCTATCCCTCCAGCACATCCTATTTATTGTTGTGGTGAGGTTTACATCCCTAGAGCATGTGGCTCAAGGGGATAAGGTTTTCTTTAAGTGGAGCAGGTCCATCAATTCTGGTTTGGACATGGCCTTGTATGTCAGGCAGAGATCACCTCTGAGTAGGCAGTATGCAACCGAGTACAGCTGGAGTTTCTTCAGTCGAGCTGCATAGGGCATCTGTTTGAGGCCAGTGATCCTCTTGGTGAGTTATTTCTGTGGTCTTTCCAGCTGTTGCAGATGTCTTGTAAGGTACATCCCAAATGGGGCATTGTACTCTATGATGGGTTTGATAAGTGATGAGTAGAGGGGCACAATGACCTCTTTTGATCTGGATGCAAACCTTTTTGTGATTAGGTGGGCCACGTAGAAGGATTTTCTAACCACTTTGGCAATGTGATTATCAAAGGTGAGATTACTATCTACTTTGGTCCCAGATCCCTTATTACGTCTTCCGTATTTAGGGGACTGCCACCTATGTGGTAGTTTGTGGGTACTTTGTTTTTTCCAAAGGGGATGACTATGCACTTTTTGGCATTTAGCTTGAGGCCATGATTTTGACACCAGGTATCCATCTCAGTGAGATCCTTTTGGAGGAAGTCTGTGTCAGCCGGAGAGTCAGCTATAGCCCCTAGTTTGCAGTCATCTGCGAACTTGGTCAGCCATAGTCCTCCTGTGCTTGCCTGTACCTCTGAGAAGTATACACCAAACAGGAGGGGTCCTAGGACTGAGCCCTGGGGAACGCCACTTGTAACTGGTTTAGAGTCAGACCTAGCTCCCACAGCTCTCACCATGTGGGTTCTGTCCATGAGCCAGTTGGCAGCCCATCTTGTGACATAGGGGTTTGTGTTCAGGCTGGTGAGCTTGTCTATAATACCAGAATGGGGAATGGTGTTGAAGGCCTTTGTGAGGTCTAGGTAGGCTGTGTGTACCACCTTTCCCTCATCTATAGCCTTGGTAACTGTCTCAAAGAAGTCCACCAGGTTTAGGAGGCATGATCTGCCCTTAACAAAGCTGAACTGGGAAGGGTCCAGTGTTTGGAGGTTCCCAATGTCTCTGTTAATGAGTTCCATGATGATACATTCCATAGCCTTGCAGACCAAGCTAGTCAGGCTTATAAAGCAATAGTTTCCAGGGTCTGTTGTGGCTCCACCTTTGTGGAGCAGAATAACCTTTGCTGTGCACCACTTGATGGATATGTAGCCTGTGGAGAGGCTGAGTTTGAACAGTTTGTTTAGGTGAGGGGTTAGTTCGTCTTTGAGCTGGTGTAGGATGCAGCCTGGGACACCGTCCGGTCCCATTGATGCTGTATTTTTGGCTTTGGAGAGGGCTGTTTTAACCTGAGTGTCTGTGATTTCAGGGACTCTATATTCTTCTGATATGGTTATGGGCCCTTTTGGGGGTGAGAGGGGGGTGAAGTTTGCACTGAACCTGTCTGCCAGGATGTTGGCGATATCGGTCGATTCAGTGTATTTTGTGCCATTCTGCACTAACTCCGAGCAGATCTGAGCATTGCCACTTAGATTCTTGGCATAGCTAAAAAATGCCTTGTGGTTATCTTTGGAGTCCTTGGCAATTCTTCTTTCAAAGCTCGCCTTGGATGATTTTATGAGGGATCGTAGTTTCTTGCTGATACTGATCAGGGATGTCTTCCCTTCTTGGCATTTTACTCTTTTCTCTACTAGTTTCCTCCTTCTATTGTATAGCTTGTTTATGGCAGGGGTCCACCAGACTGGTTTCCTTTTTTTGGAGGAGTGAGTCTTGGTTTTGCTTGGAATGGCACGATCCATGCATTCTTGTAGGTGCCCATAGAATGCATTAGTAAAGGATTTTGCAGCTTGGACAACATTATCCTTTAGCATGGAGACTTTGAAACTTTCCTCATTGGTCTTAAGTAACGTGAAGTTTGCTTTTGAAAAGTTTTTCACGGTGGTTTTCTTGTCCAGGGGTGGGGACGGAATGTGGATATCCAAAGTGATTTGTTTATGGTCAGATCTAACCAGCGAGGAGTTGACCTCCGGTCTGGTCGCCCATGTTGGTGATGACTAGGTCCAATATGTTGTCACCTCTGGTGGGAGTGTTAACCAGTTGAACCACGGTGTTTGTGTTTATAAATTCTAAGAAATGCTGGGCAAGGGAGTTAGTATTTGAGTAGTTCTCCCAGTTAATGTTTGGATAACTGAAATCACCCAATATTAGGATGTTTGGTAGGACCTTTATGTTTCCCAGTGTTTCCAGAAATGTGGAATGGGAGTCCTGGGACATGGTGGGTGATCTGTAGCAAGCTACAATTTGAATTGCAGTTTTGCCCGTTGTTAGTTGCACATGGATGATCTCTGAAGCATCGTGCTGTGCCACTAACCTGGAGGTGTGGGTATCCTTGATGAATATGCATATGCTCCCATCTTTTGTATTTCGGTTTGGGTTCTGTGGCCAAAATGTATGGTATGAGTTGTAGCCTAGTAGTGCTGGGGTGCTCTCTGGAGCCTTAAACCAGGTTTCTGTGACTGCACATATATCGATTTTCTCCAAACTGAGGAGTGCCTTGAGTGCATGCATTTCGAGGTTTAGACTTCTGGCATTGAGTAGCATTACCCTCAGTTTTTTGTTACTTGTGCTATTTACGGTGGTGGGTTTGTTTTTTGAGCCTTGCCTAAAAAAGACACTATGGGGGTGGCAAGAGCCTTGGCCAGTATTCAAAAGCCTAAGGGTGACAGGTGCAAGCCGTCTCTAACGAAGCAGCGTGGCTTGTCAAGCATGTCATCCCAGGCGGGCAGACACTGGATCCCCTTTGAATGACACCAGAAACTAAGCCAATTGTTGAAATCGAGAATCTTTTCTTTATACCGTGGTATCATTCTTGGTGAGGGCAGGATGCTACTCAGGGTCAGGGTCACACCGGCCTGGGCTACGTGATCAGAGAGCTCTTCCATGTCTCTTTTCATGTAGTCCAGGGAGGTACGGCTCAGGTCATTCACACCAACATGGACAATGACAGAGTCGTATTTGTACTTGCTCTGGAGTGACCTGAGTGCTTGTGTTATGTGGCAGATCCTGGCACCCAACAGGCAGCTAACAGTAACCTTCTCCTTATTCAGCCTAGTGAGTGGGATGTCAGTGTGCCAGACTATAGCGTCACCTATTACTAGTATGTTGGGTATGTTATTTTGCCTTAAGGGCTGTGATTGCATGGCACACTGGTTTTGTGAAGTATGTGTTTCATGGTTTGTGTTGGGGGGTGGATGTTGCTTGGATGTTTGCTTTGGAGGTCTCTGTTGGTTTTGCAGATTTTTATTTAGAGCTTCCGAGTATGTTTTCATGTATTTATGTGTGTTTTTTGCCAGTGCTGGTTTAATGGGTCTATGTGAAACTGGTGGTGTGATGTAAGTATTTCCCTTCTCCTCTTGACTGTCTGATCCAGTCTTGGGTTGAGAGAGCTTAGCCTCCAGTTTGGCTGTATAATTGCATCTCTTGCATGTGTTAGTGTTTGGTGGTAGGTGTAAATGGTTTATTCCCCCAGGCACATTCTTACAGTTATCAAGGGTATCAGAACTTGTCAGAAATTTGGGATGCATGGCTAGGCTTAAAAAGGCCCTTGTGGTCGTTATGAACCTATGATCAACAAAACATAAATAAATAAGACCTCTGGCTCACACTATGTTGAATTTGTATGTTTCTCCAGTATGTTTACATTTACTGTGCATACTCCAGTTTCTCCCAGCAAAACCATAACTCAACCTATTGAAACCATCAAAATTGTTAAAGCACCTGCCCCTGCCTACAGGGTCCATGTCACTGCTAATCGTAGGTTTGCACACCTTAAGAATGAATAATGCTTATTCCCCAGGTTTAGTCACAAGTTTCAGTGGCGTTTTTTTCATTGAGGTTCTACTTCATGATACTGCAGCTCAAGAAATCAGTACGCATCATTTACATAAACTTTTAGTTTAGGTCCCAGAATAATGTCTAGCTGTTTAAATTCAGTAGAAGTTGACAAAGAGATTGCTGATGATTATCAATCAATAAATGAGCATCAATGAAAATATTGTTATTGGACGTTACAAAAAGAAGGCATTCAAATTTAAAAATATATTTCAGGCAACCTGTATTTTGAAATGTTTGGCAGGAGAGCATGTCCTAAAAGGGCAAGAAGTTTTAAATTTTCCTAATAAAATATGTGGCGATACTACATTTTTTGAATGGTTAATGACATTTAATTTTACTGGACTCAAAATGATTCAGTTGTTGATAAAAAAATGAGAAGCAAAAATCTGTTTTGAAGAATGGCATTGAAATGTGGGCAACAGAAGATATAGATGTTATTATGGCACTGAAATAGGATAGTAATAGTGCTGCATACTGTCTTTGTAGTCCCAGTACCATAGTCAACTGATCTATAATGTATGCAAATGGTAAGGAAAATGAGTAATAGCAAACGGCAGATAATCAACAAGTATGAAGGTCCTCAAATCGGCTGACAAGCATGATGTGAAACCTCCATTAGGACTGGACAGGCTAAACGACCAACCACCATTTCTATCCTAAAGGAAAGGATACAGCCAAGATGTGATTGATCACCCTGACGATGCCATCCAACAGATGCTAGTTCCAAACGTCTGCCAGCTCTCTGCAATATCAACTGAAAAAGAGAGAGAGAGAGACCAAAACAGAAAGACAACAAAATACATGTACAAGTCCAACAGGTACCCCAGTTCAGAACTTAAGATGAAATATTAAAAAGGAAAAATGAACTTACATTGACAAGGAAAATGAAAATTTTGGAAAATAACTAAATGGTAAACAAGGCTATGACTTATGCATGGGAGTTCAAGGCGATTCATGTTACTAAAAAATAAATTAGTTTGGCTGAACTTTCCATAATAAATGTAGCTTTACATTTATGCAAACCACAGGGCCAACACTGTAAACCTGTTACAGCCCTAAAAGTTTATGCTTTTGATGAACAAGGGCACGTTAACTCATAGGTGGAAGGCCAAAATGTGAATTTTGTGTAACCAAGTACATTCCTGCCTGTACTCTCTTCTTCCCCACACTCACCATTACTCTGAACTGTTGATCCCAAGTACTTAAACTCATCCACCTTCACCACCTCTACTCCCTGCATCATCACCATTCCTCTATCCTCCCTCTCATTCACACACATATATTCTGTCTTAGTCCTGCTGACCTTCATTCCTCTCCTCTCTAGAGCATATCTCCATCTCTCCAGGGTCTCCTCCACCTGTTCCCTACTCTCACTACACATCACAATGTCATCTGCAAACATCATAGTCCACGGGGACTCCTGTCTGATCCCGACTGTCAACCTGTCCATCACCATTGCAAATAAGAAAGGGCTCAGAGCTGATCCTTGATGTAATCCCACCTCCACCTTAAACGCATCCATCACTCCCACTGCAGACCTCACCGCTGGCATACTACCCTCGTACATATCCTGTACCACTTTTACATACTTCTCTGACACTCCCGACTTCCTCATACAATACCACAACTCCTCTCTAGGCACCCTGCCATATGCTTTCTCTAAGTCCACAAAGACACAATTAAGCTCGTTCTGAAACTTCTCTGTACTTCTCCATCAACACTCTCAGAGCAAACATCGCATCTGTAGTGCTCTTTCCTGGCATACTAAGCCAAGTATGTAATGAAAAAAGCATAATTCCCAGTGAATTGCCTTGTAGATGATTATGATCAGATTGAGAATCATAATTGCCAATCATAACCTACTTGTTATGTGTTAGAGGCATGGATACCAAGAAATTCACCTTGATAGCAAAGTTCATGAGGTGAATCACGGCATCCATGTGGAGAACACATGATCCGATTATAATTCTTTGTAGTGCTGCATGTACTACTATTTACAGCTGAAAAAAATGCTAAGTGTTTTGCTGGCTTTCAAAGCTGTAAACACTTTGCGTTCACTGTCAGAAGATGTAAACACTTTGCGTTCACTGTCAGAAGATGTAAACACTTTGCGTTCACTGTCAGAAGATGTAAACACTTTGCGTTCACTGTCAGAAGATGTAAACACTTTGCGTTCACTGTCAGAAGATGTAAACACTTTGCGTTCACTGTCAGAAGATGTAAACACTTTGCGTTCACTGTCAGAAGATGTAAACACTTTGCGTTCACTGTCAGAAGATGTAAACACTTTGCGTTCTCTGTCAGAAGAATAAGAGTAACACAGTCTCTTTTTGCACTCACATTGCCATGCCTCTTAACTGTCCAGATTTTCATTAGATGACCAGAACTTTATCTTGTATGTTTGGTCTGTTTCTCATAAAATCTTGTTTTTGGCAGATCACTGAGGATTAAAGTCACTAAATAATGATATACATTTGAGTTTCAGATTTTGTATCATTCAGAAAATGCAGACAAACACACACCCTGTTAGTCTAGTGACTTTCTAAGTTTATAAATGGAAGTCAAGCAGGGGTACATTACTGATGCAGACAGCAAGCAGAAACAAATTTGAACTTTTTTTCTGCTGCTGTCTTTGCTGGTCAGTACTGGCAGATTTGACTAACTAGCACCAGACCCAACCTTAACAAGTTCAGCAGGGGATGCTTAACATTTGTGAAGATCAGGTCTCGTGCTGGAGTAGCACTTAACTGATTTGTCTTTTTCCTAATATCGGAGCGTAATCACAGCGTTTCATGCATTACATAGTTTTTAACTATGTTGCTTAAAGTCTGCATTGATTTTGGGTTATGTCCAAAAAGCAAAACAAAGAATAGCATTATTTTCAATTCCTACATTATCAGCAAGTAACACTAAATACAAGTGTTGACAGAGTGACAGATTGATGTTGACCAGATAAAATAGAAAGGATGAGAAAGACTGGAAAGATAAATACCCTAGGATGATGGTCACCACTGCACCTTTACATTAATTGTGGAATGCACATATGATGGAAGTAACTGTATTTAAGTCAACATGTGGAAATAACACCTTGTTTTCTATGTATTGTATGGGTCTATATCACTTCATCGAAGTTTACTTGCCTCGAATGGCTATTCATCGACCAACATCATTGAACGGCCCTTCTTGAATGTTCACATTAGCAAACCTTTTTCTCATGCCAAGAAATCACTTGGCCAGCATACCAACCTACACACCCGCCACAGACATCAAACCCACCAAAGTCGGGGGCTGTCCTCACCACACCCTCCCTACTTATATATACCATTTCCAAGATTGTATTACAGTGGGGAAAATGGCAAATTTCTGTCTGTGGGCCAAGTGACTTCCTTCCTTAGGATAAACATTCGCTGATGTGAATGTTCAATAAAGGACCGTTGAATTATGTCTGTTCGATGAATAGCCATTCGTGGTAAGTAAACTTTGATGAAGTGCTGTAGACCCATATTATACAGCAGTTCCTTCCTCGGGTCAATATAAGCATCACAAAAGAAAAGTACATTAAGTTCATTGCTTCTTGTTTATTGCTACTGCAGCATTTGTATAGTAAATCTTGTCTGTTTTACTCTGATGTTCCTATGTAGTAGGAAGTCTTTTGGTTTTCCATTTCATTGAGGCTGTTTTATACCACTATCCAAAGTCAGCACTAACAACATGCCATTTCTGTTCATATGAGGGTACTATATTATGCTGTATATGACAAGATGTTATAAACTGAATCCATCCATCCTCAACCCCTTTGCCCATGTTTGCACATGGGGTTGGGGTGCCACTTCAACAGTGACAATCATCTCAAGCCAAGGTTTACACCACCGGGTAGCTAGCCCTGCTGCTTGTAGTTCATCCATACCACTCACTCGCACACACACTTACTCCTAGGGACAGTTTAGAGTGTCCAATCCACCTGTTGCCAGTCTTTTGAGTGTGGGAGGAAACTGGAGCACCTGAAGGAAACCAATTTGACCGCAGGGAGGACATGCAAGCTCCATACAGAAGGCATCCCAGTGGAGAATCGAACAGGAGAATCTCTTTCTGTGAGGTGACAGTGCTAACCGCTGCAACACTGTGACTGCCCATACTATCTGTAAAATGGACTGGGAGAGCTTGAAGGATTGCTTTTACGTCATTGGTTAAATGACGTTCTGGCATATTAGTCTGTAGTGAACTATGATTCAGAGGAAAATTTCAGACTTATTTATTTTATTTATTTATTTTTGAGTGGCTATGGCATGACCTCTCAGTTGAGATAGACATTGGTCAGAATTGATAAGTGCTATACCCTGGTAAGCAAATTCAGATAAATAAATTGGCACTGATGCCATTGTTTACTGCCATTACAGTAACATGAGATAGCAAAAACAACTGGTTAATACTGGAGAAACTGTGAGCAACTGCCAAAAGGCATTAGGACTTGATCGGGATTCGCAGTCCAGCTTCTTTGTAAAGGAAAACTGTTGCTGGAAAAGTGAAAGGGAAACCCCAAAGGATTCAATGAAAAATCATTCACCTCCCTAAGTGTCTGTAGAAGAAACTGAATAGGAATTAACATCTTCCTTTATTTGTCTAGATGGCTTTGAATCTAGAAATACTGATGACTGTGGAGTCACTTACTTCTGGTGTTTTTCCTGCATCTAAAGACCAGTTCATATCCTCCAGTTAGGGATGAGGGCAGAGACTGTGGTCCTTTAGGCAGAGAAGTCTGTTTTCAACATAATTGAAAGTATGGGGACCATCCTGCACTGAAGTGCACAATATAGATGGATGGAGAGTAGAAGCTTTCACTTTTTTGGATCTTAAAAATTGCAGAAGAAGCTACCGCACTTTCCGATTTTGCACGAGTTGACTGAGTAATCATTATCAAGCATTATTTTCTCCCCAAAATATGTTGAACCCAGTGTTACCCAATCAGTTCTCAGTCTCTTCTTTCTGGGCAAAGGATAGAAATTTCATAATCATAGTCATGGATAAGCCCCTGGTGTGGTAGAGGACCAAGGATCTATGATTCCTGTCGGTCCTAAACATTGCAGTAGTATCCATCTGTAGCAAAGTGGTTATCTTGGTTGAAAGGAATGTAATGATGTCTTTTTCATGACTGTCTAGCAGCCCATAGATCCTGACCTATGCTGCCCGTCTAAGAAAACTCCAGCTCTACCCTGTCGCATATCGTCTACTCAGAAGTGATCTCTGCTTAACATACAAGGCCATGTCAAACCCAGAGCTGTTGGACATGCTACACTTAAACAAATCCCAATCCCTCAGAGCCACATGCTCCAGGGATCTAAACCTTGTCATCACAATGAACAAAACATGCATGAGGGATAGGTTCCTGACCCTGAGATTCCTCAGACTCTAGAATAGACTGCCCATACATGTCAAGCAGAGCACCTCATTGGCCCTCTTCAAAAGGAACCTTGATGATTGGATGGGAGATAGGAAATTCACCCCGGGGATCACGTCACTCGCCCTGCTAGACAGGGGTCCAGGGAAGTAAATATTGTGGGAGGAAATAGCCAGGGAATTGTTATGGCTAGGCTTGTATAGGCCCTAGGGCCGATAGCCTAGTACCATCCTATGAACCTATGAACCTATTTAATCCTGTGTCATGTCTATTAAGTGATAGTTTTGAAAAGGTTTGTGAACAGGAGGTAAATGCTTTGCTCAATACTTCAGTCAAGCCAGTAAATAGATAAGTTAATTTAACAGATGAAGAATGTAATTTTTTAAGACAAATGAAAGAAGACTCTGGTCAGAGGTGCCATTATGGATAATGCTATGTATGCTGAATATATGCTGATTATGTTAAATGAGTGTGGTATTATATTTATATATAATATAAGAATAGAATATAAGAATATATTTATTGATAATAATTTGGTGATTAAAGTGGTAGGAGACAAGCCACAGTTTTATAAGGTGATAATCTGCAAGTGTGTGTATGTGTGTGTGTGTGTGTGTGTGTGTGTGTGTGTGTGTGTGTGTGTGTGTGTGTGTGTGTGTGTGTGTGTGTGTGTGTGTGTGTGTGTGTGTGTGTGTGTGTGTGTGTGTGTGTGTGTGTGTTTGTGTGCTGGTTTGTGTTGGACAGAGTGATGAAAATTAAAAATTGCTCGTCCCTGTAGGTGAACCCCACCATGCTCACTAAGGGTTGCAGTAAACAGGTCCTGTTTCCCTGATGCAATACTTTGAGATTCAGATACATTTTCCACACAGGTGACCAGGGCATCATGATAGTAGAGGTACCCCCTCATTTACCCTCACACATATACACACACACACACACACACACACACACACACACATGTTTGTGTCTTTCGGCTTTTCCCGGTTAGGGGTCGCCACAGCAGAACTCCGGTCCGCTAATGATTGGTAGTGGATTTTTACGTACCGGGTTACCAGCCCTGATGCACAACCTTCAACGAAGGCACGCCCCATTCACGTATGCCTCCACACAGAAGACGCTCTAGCTGAGAATCGAACGGGACAACGTCTTGCTATGAGGCGACAACGCTATCATAGCACATATATATATATATATATATATATATATATATATATATACACACACACACACACACACACACACACACACACACACATATATAAATATATATATATATATATATATATATATATATATATATATATATATACACACACACACACACACACATATACACACACATATATATGGAATCACTACTTAATACCGAAACTACACAATCCCGAAGCCCACAATACCGAGACTAAAATCCCTAAACCACACATTACCGACATTTCAAAAGCGCGAAATTCAAAATCGCGAAAGTACTACATACATACAGCACACACACAAACATATACACAGCCTCCCCCCATAACCAAACAAACCACCCTACACTAAAGATAAGCAGGGGGGCTTTGCCCCCCTGCACCCCCCACACCCCCCGACTTTAATATTCCAACTCTGAGATCGCACAGACATACACACAAGGCAAACTCACACCCACACATTATAACCAATCACACACACACACACACACACACACACACACACACACTAAAGCCTCTCACAAACACACTTACACACACACGCACATACTTACCTGAACCGCAATACCAGAAGCGCTAACTCAAAATCCCTTACCATCGGGATTTTGAATTTTGCTCTTCTGGTCTTTCGGTAATGTACGATTTCGGCTACATGGTCTCGAGCTTTTGAAATTCGAGATTCCAAAAGTTCGAGATTTAGTAGTGTTCCCATATATATATATATATATATATATACACACACACACACAAACACACACACACACACACACACACACACACACACACACACGCACACACCATGGTAAATCTTTATGATTACAGTCAGCCGTTAATGCCAGACATTACAATTTCATACTTCATATGTTTTAATAATGCATGGTAGTGCAAAAGGTGTTATACTAGTGACTTCTAAGTTTCTAAGAAGAATAAATACAAATCTGTCCATGGGTTTATCCCATCATTAATTTTGGCTTTGTTTTGATTTCTTGCACGTCTAGTTTGAGAGGTATGCTTAATGTTCCCTGTCCCTCTCCCTCATAAATCATGAATTGTTACATGCATTGAATAACGCTAAAGATCCTCGTTTTATGCTAAAAAAAGTCCTGCTACACTATCAGTTATCATGTTGATGAAGGGGTTTCCTGTGGCAAAGGTGGAGGGGCTGAATCATATTATACCCTTTGAAATTTACTATTTTTTTTTCTTTAAATCTTATTCTTTTTTTTTTTTTTTTTTTTTAATTATATCCCTGGTTTGTAGTGGTGGTGCTTTAACAGCACTTACAGCCTGGTGCAATACTAGCCATCAGGGATGAGGCCACTTCTAAATAAGAAAGGAAGAGGATGTGTGGGTCAGGAGGGACACTAGATAAAAGGATACTATAAATAGTATGCCTTAAAGGCATTAAGAAGGATTCAAACCCTGCACCCTCCCACCTCCACAGAGGATATTGGTCCTCTGCACCACCACTAAATACCAAGGATAAAACTGGATGAAAAGCTAAAGCTAGAAAGAAAAGTACGAAGAGGGAAGGCTTCACACTCTGTACACAGGAAACAGCAGCATTAATCCACTGTGTTAACCGATAACTCAGTCTGGCAAGGTATTTTTTAAGATACAGTGAGGGTCTCAGGCATTATGCAACATATGCAATTGTTTATAGGTTATGAGGGACAAAGAAGCATAATTAAGGATGGCTTTCTAATATTACTGTTATAAAAGTCAATAGAATAACAGTTTTCAATTAGCAATGCAGTTTTACTGATGGAAATGAAACCAGAAACTCTTAAGTGTGACATGAATGACTGAGTGTGATCATATGTGTTTTTTGAGGGCAGTGAAAATGTAAAGGGAGACACTGGGGGATATTATGTCAACTCAGTATCAAGTAAGGGGTATGTGATATGTGTATATGTGGGGGGAGGTTATTGAGTTTATTTGTGTGGGGGAGGTGAGAGATTGAATGAAAGAGGATGCCAGTGCCAACACAATGTATGGGCCCACAGTGTTAAGTAACGCAGGAAAGTGACAATTTGCACTCATGGTAGTTAACAGCATTTCAGATACATGCAAGTTAGCTGCTAATGAATACTTTTCTCACTGCAACTGTGTCAGTAAATTACAAAATACCACATCATGGAAACAGCCCCTTTATACCACAGATCTTACTACAAGCAGTAGGGCTATTTATAAATCCTCAATTTTATCTGCTATGTTCTCTTTGTGTTTAAGAAATGTGAGGTTTTGGTGAAAGAGAAAGCTTAAGTATTTTTGTTCTTTGACATATGGAAGTGCATACCAGAAGGGTTGGTAATTGTGATAATCTAATAACATGACAGAATTCCTTTATGAGTGTAACAGTAACTTTACTGCTATGAAATCATTTCCAGATAGTAGTGAAGTGGTTTTGAGGTTTATATTTGAGATGGGTTAGATTTTGATTAGCTTTAGTGAAGACAGCACCGTATGTGAAGAAGACACAGTTAATGTGATTACTCACGATGTTCATATCAGAACTCATGCAGGACTTACCAGTGATACACTTCCCATGGTTGTCATGTTACCCAAAACGTCTAGGACTCATTTCCGTGTCGTTTCTGCTCATTTAACATTTAGTGGCTGACAAACAACTTCATGCACTATAAAGTCTTCCTTGAGCTGCTTTAACTGTGGTGAAATAATCCCAATTTCTCTACATGCATCAGTGAGTTGACATAACCTGTCACAGAAACAAAGCTAATAGGTATCACCATTGATAGCAGTCAGAAATTTGACAAACATTTAGCATGAGTTATTCAAAAGCCCACATCGATTTAGGTTCACCCTGTAGAATCAAGCCATACCTTACCATCTCCTCCAGACAAGTAATCACTGGGACATACCTTCTATCTACTTTAGCATACAGCAACCCAATATTCACAAATGTTAGAAACGCAGACCTAAACAAGCTAGAGGCTTGCTACCAGAAAATTGGAAAATTCACTCCTAACCTTCCTAACAGAACTCATCACTGTGCTGCTGTCCAACAACTACAATGGCTACAGCTAACCAACCTCTTATCCTTCAACTAACTTACAGCAACCCCGTCTGGCATATACCAACCTAAGTGTCCAGCCCTCCAAAACCTAGTACAAACCCACACTAATAATAGACCCCTAAGATCCTCTTACAAACTCCTGCTAAAACTCACTAAATCAAACAACAACTTGGGAGACTCCCTTTATTCAAATCAAATCTCAAAACAATGGAACGCAATACCTCAGAATTCTCTCACAACAGAAAAACCTACCTCATTCAACAATCTACATAAAACACACCTAGATAACTACTGGACATGCTCCTGCACACCCCCAGGCTAATATGCTGTATCACTTCGCCACCCCCAACTCTTTCCATCTCTGCTCTTTCTTTCTCACCACATCCACAGCCCTAAATGTTAATGCCTCAGACTCTCTTTATACTCATAACCAAATTTTTCAAATTGTACAACTACTTTGGTAGCATCCCATAGCTGCTCTGAATTTTTTTTGGGTGATGTGGTGATTAATTCTGTTGTTAATCTAGTAGTTTCTTACTAGTCCAGTCCTACGAGTTTTTTTTTTTTGATCTTTTGTAAATAAATTGTGACTAATATAACTACTGCATATTAGTTTTAGTACTGTACATTTTGTTCTTGTAAAATGTAAACAATTAAAACTATCTCTGACTGTATCCACTCAGTGTTGGCTTATATATATATATATATATATATATATATATATATATATATATATATATATATATAAAATACATTACAATGTATTTCTCTTGTACATAGAGCTTTTCTCTCCAGACTTTTGCTGAAAAGGGGCTACCAAGCCCAGTCAGACCACCCCAGTAAACAAATATCAATTAACTAAATAAATATGGTTCTGTTAACTTCCATATTGTTCTTACACCATGAAATCTCAGAAACCACTTGCTTGTTCATGTTAGCCCAAAACAAGTGGCAACTTGTTACTGTTTTGGCAATGATGTGCGACCATGGAGCTGGTGTATATAACTTTGGGGAGGTTAGAACAGAGGGGATTTGCACACACCCTCCCTCACCACTACCACACACAAAAAAAACTTGTTTTGAGCTGTTCTACAACTTTTATTGTAATGGTCATCTTTTGAGATTGCAGGAGCAAGCATTTGTGATGTAAAGGGATTGTATTGTGATGTCTCATTGGGAAAGTGAGTTTATCAACCATCTCTCCATTGTCAAATCATGACTGATATCACACACAGTTTTGTCTTGCACTACTGAAACATTTAACTCACCAGATAGACAACCTTTGTCTTGGCTCTTTAATTCAATGACATAAGTATCTGTAGGCTCAATGTGACATTTTGCCTTTATGACAAATACTGGATGTATGGCAGATTTTTCCTTGATTAATAACAACTCTGAAATGTCTGTTTCATCACAGCGATGCACTGCTTTGCTCCCATTCAAAACTCAGATGAGTTACAGACTTTTAGGATTATTCTACAAGCTGAAATGTAGCATACTGCAGGCCTTATTTTTTTAAAGATAACCACTCACAGTTAGGAGTAGGTTGAATTTATGGATTCACAGTTTCAGTTTTCAAAGACCTTACCATGGAGAGATCAGATTTTTGGTGGTCATACTTGCACCATTGCTGAAATGAAAGAATAAATTACTTATTTGTGATTATTTCTGTCACTTTGTGACATGATATTCATAAATCCATTACTGAGGTGAAACACACACACACACACACACACACACACACACACACACACACACACACACACACACACACGTGTAAACCGCACTATACACACACATGCACAAACATATACAGATGCACTTATTAAATGGGTTTGTGTTTCATAGTATCTACTTCCTTTGATTTCATATTTTAAATATATTTTTATTATTTTTGCATAGTCCATCTAGAAGTAATTAGACGCATAAAACTTTCTTGTACTGTTACAAAATTTAGTCTTCAAGCCTGATTAACATAAGTAAACATATAAAGTATAACATCTAATGCAAGTTAAAATTCCCAATAAGAAAATAAGGAGGGGTCACATACTCAGATACCCTACCAATTATATGTGCTATCTGAAAATTTATTAACTCCAATTTCTTACATCACTGCATGAAACTCATTGACCTTATGCAATTTATGAGCAGCTGTTTTCTTGTTCCATCTCTTAATTTATGAGGCAACTACCATTCTATACTTTTGTTAAGTCATCCAGTTTCAACAACCCATTCATACAAGCTTCCTGCATAGCCAACAGAATAATCACTTGAACTTTTCTTCATATTCCTTAACCCCCCCCCATTACATAGACCTAGCAATATACATTTCCAGTCCCTTAGTACAGCTTTCTTGAATACACTCTCTCTCACTCCATCATATGATTTGCTCAATTTTCCTTCAGGCAGTACCAGAATGTATGGACCATGTTTTCCTAAACCTCGTTTCACTTCCAGCTACTGCTGTCTCCCAGTTTGCATAAATCTATAATGTTTTTTGTTGTTCTGTACTATCTGTGGAGAAAACAGTCATACATTAGTCCCCTGCAGAGTGCAACCCCCTACCTTGTCATGACATATTCCATTGCTTTAGGGGTACATTCTAACGCCTTCTGCTGTATGCTCTCTTTCTCTAAGTCAGTTCAAGCAGACACATATTTTTGCTGAATTAACTGTTTATAGTGGCATCCAATCTTGTCTTCCCTTATCTCTCTGTCCACTATATCTCACCCTCATCACAGTCACCTTTTGAGTTTACACGATTTCCTCTCTCACTAGAAAACGTCTTTATGGACATTTGTTCCTAGCAATTCATTACAAATTCAGATTTTGATTGACAAGGAAGGTGTTTGGAACCTCTTGATCTGGTACATTAAGAGAAGGAGCGTTTTGCTAAACAGACTGTGCTAATAGCATTGCTTCTTTGGAGCATGAATATATGTGTTTTCCAGCAGTTATTTTGTAGCGCTTGATATATTTTGTCTTTTAATTGTGTATCTCCCACTGCTGAATCATTCCAAAATACCCATCCAAAGGTCAGGTGGAGTGATCTTTTCTTGGAAATCTAACCCTGCAGCTATTTTCTGTTCATTTCATAGTTGGGAATTGGTGACAGTTCATGAGTGTCTCTGGGACTAGTAGCCTTTTCATGGCATGAAAAAAACAAAAGTAATAGCCTGCTTCTAATGTCAGTGAGTTCCTGTTATGTGTGTTGCCTGTATGCTTTGTCATTTGATACCTGGTCTTAAACATCAGTGATAGATAGATCACAGTTATCTTGAGTCAGTGCTAGAGTCAGATCAAGAGAGATGGTAGCTAGTGTTTTGTAATGTCATCTGTTTGTTATTTTTTTTTTTATTATTATTTTGTATTTATCTTTACAATCACATATCTCACTGCATATTTAATTATCAAACTGTATTGTGTAATTTATTTAGGTGAAGAATTTTATATATTCAGTTTCAAAACTTGAGGATGGTATCTTATTAATGAAATTGATTATCATTGTTATTTTATTTTTATTTTCTTTACTCAGAAAGTTCAACTGCATTAAAAAAAAAACTTTTCAGCAGTGACCCAGAGAGAAAAGCTCTAGACGTATTACACCATAATTTTAAACATAGAACAACATAAGAGAAGTAAAGTCATTTTCATTTTAGAAAAAAAAAACTTCAGATGGTATGCAATATTACACTATAAATAATCTGGAGTGTATTATATTACTAATTGTTTGGGAAGAAATGGAAAGCCTGTGATTAAGAGAAGCAACAGAATACCTCACAAGTTCCTCCTAAAATGTAGCTGTCTAGCAACCTAAGTGATTCCCTCTACCTAAGACTGCCAATAACTGGCCCCTTTCTTGATATCAAAGAGTATCAGAGTCTGCAACGAATCTTTCATTATCTGTGGGAGTTGTAACAGGTAAAAACAGTTCTGTGTTTCTGCTATGCATGCCTAGGAATAATGCTGTATAACCTTACTAAAGGAAGGTTTGAACAGGCCAATGGGAAGATGTGAGTGTTGGGCCATGGATTTGTGTCATAATCTAAGAGACCTCAGTTCAAACTTATTCTACCAGTGCCCTCTGGTCCAGACATACAGCCAGCTTGAGAACCCCCCACTGAAAAAGGGTGGGAAGATAAAACATGCTGAACACTCCATGTTTTATCTTCATGTGCCTACTACAACTCTTGACATCTGTAGGTTATACATCTTCATTCCAATGAAGAAAATATATTTCCACATTTAAACATGCTTTCACAATGTACAGTTAAAATTGCCTCAGGGTGTCATAAGAACCATTTGGATTACATTGTTGCATATCTCTGACTGTCCCCTAACTTATCCACCCATTCTACTGTCTTCCACTTTTATGGAGAGGTGCCTACCTAGTATTACCTCTTCTGAGTATCCTTTTGAGATCAAGTGTTTAGGATATATAGGTCTCACTAACATAAAGTGCATTTGGGATCATGTTATTTTAGCTGGATTCACTGTTATCAGATCCGCTGTTGTCAAATCTCTTTATTTGATTCCTGGTTTCCATGAAGTTGCACTTCCCTGAACTATTTTGTGCAAGTTTGAAATTCCTTGCTTTTTTTTTGCTGGGATAGTTTGGAGTTTTAATGTGTGAAGTTTGTTAAATGTGGGCTGACTATTCTGTTGCTTGTAAGTTTACTGGGTTAATGAACTCGAGGTATAGTCTGCTTTGAGTCTTTTGTTATTAGAGTTTGCGCTGAAACAAATTGCCGATTCCCAAGTGTTTTCACTTGCTTCATAGTTATGTCACTATGGAGTTAGTCTACTTAATATATTTAAATTAGGGGTGTAATAGGAGAAACCCTCCATATGGGCAGTACAGGGAGATTGCCTCCTTGCAAAAACAGTGTTTACCAGTTTTGTAGTTTATCAATATATATGGCACATTAATGATTTTGCTTCTATAACAGTGTTTTTTGATGTTAATGTATTCCTTCATTGGAGAAGCACCCAAATGTATTTTACTAGTTTAATATCACTGCAATACTGTGTGAAAATATTTCATGAGTTCTTCAGAATTATATATGTTATATTACTAGTTCTTAAGTACTGTTATCAGAAATAAAGAAATATATTCTGAAAAGGATGTTCCTGAATCAATTCCTTGTTCAGATATTTTCAGCAGGTGAGGCCTTCACTATAAGTAGACTCAGTTAGACTATCCATAAAGGATGATTATAAATCAAGATATAGAGAAATGTTATACTTATATTTAAAACCTAGGTTTCTTCACCCAACCCAAAAACACAGGAAGGCATAAGATCACATATCTCTCAAAAACAAGCATTAAATAACAGAAACTGTACTTACAACTGCCGTAGCATTGCACAAAACAGATTGTTGCAAACTGCCACATGTATCTTTTCTATTATGCAGTGAATTATACATGAAATGGATGGTTCACCATCAAAATGTTAAAAATAAAAACATTTTCTATCAAAATTGTAACAAATAAATACGATTTTATTATTTCTAACTGCTTAAATACTCAAACGCCTTGTTTTCGATGTCAGACTCGTTGTTTTGCTCGATAAACCCAAACAAGTACTTCAAAGCATTCACATGCTCGGCCAGTGCTTACTTGACTTCCTGGTTCTGCTGACTTTCTTAAAGGCGAATTATAAAGTGCGATTACAGCACTGACATCAGTGTTTTACAATCGAAAATAGGTAATTCGTCTAAATGACTTTTTCAAAAAAAAAGCATTCAATTTTTCAAATCCGACTTTTGGTATTTCCATTTTTTGATAGTAAATCAAAATAGACACATTTCCAGATATTAGTGAAACAAAGAACAGAGCCAGCTGTATGTGATTTATATGGTTCCTTTTGGTCCATCAATCAGCAAGTATCTACCTCAGTGGATTGGGAAAGACAACACAAATTATGATTAGATTTTTGAATCCTAACAGTATGTTTACATAATTGTGTTGCTTAAGAATGAACCCCAATGAATGCATTTATGTGGTTTATTGCAATTAACATTTTTTTTATTTTTGAAAATACTTCATAACTCTGTTAAGAGGGGAGGAAAAAAAACCCTTAATCAGTGAAAGGATTCATTGGGAACAATAAATGCCTGAGGTTTTATATGGCCCTTTTATGTGAGAACTCTATTTGTTGCTTTAATGCTGATGCTGCTAGCTAAAATAGCTAGTGATTTATTGGTCTCTTCTTTGTGAAGGCTAACATTTTTCACAATAATAAGAATGATAACCTTCAATGGATTGATAATAACTTCGGCCTGTGCAAGGATGTCTGTGCCAGGCCTGTCCAGGATTAGAGCTGTTCAGATATGGGCAGCCAAAAAAATGGAATGCACAAAACAATAACATGCTGGAGACTTGTGCAGCAGATTCAACATGCTTAAACGCTGACATAGTCTGGATATCTGGCATAAGGCTTAGAGCGCAAAAAAGGACTCGTCGTAATGATCTGTTTTCTCAAAATCATCTGAAAAAATGTTGTCTTGAAAAGTTGTTGACAGTTTGTTGGAAAGTAATGTGCCATTATTTTTTAGATAGCAGATGCCTGGCAACATAAATATGTCTAAAGTCATAAATGAGTGTTAGCTGAACTTCACTGATACCCTCTTCATCTCAATAATGGAAAGATATTTAAAAGAAAAACTCTGAAGCAGTAATACTTACAAAATATATACTGTTTGGTTTCACCCAAAGTAACACCTAGTCAATCAGTTCCTGCACTCAAATATTCAGATGAAGGCTATTTTATGATTTTAGTGTGTGTGTGTGTGTGTGTGTGTGTGTGTGTGTGTGTGTGTGTGTGTGTGTGTGTGTGTGTGTACATGCGTACAAATCCTAGCATGACTGTTTGTGCACATGTATATGTATTATATGTGTGTGGTTGCTTGTTTGTTTGTTTGTTTTACTTTTTAACTTAGTTGAAAATCAGGTTAGTAATATAAATATAAGTATTCTGGAAAACTTCATATTTCACTTTTTCAGTTTGTGATTTTCTGCATGACACTGTCATGCTTTCTTGCAGTTCTTCTCTCTTGTATGCCTGTTTTTATGTAGCCTACACCAAAATGCATATAAAAAGATTCTAGAAAAACATAAAATATACAGCGCCTAAAAAGGGAAAGTGAGGGTGTGATGTAACAGAAACACATACAGTAAAGGAATCCATAGACTCCACGGATGGAATATATGGATGCTTAGTCTATATTTTATAAGCAGAGATACATGTCATTGACAAGGAACCACGTGAAGATAAAATGACTGTGCAAGGAAGGCACGTTATAGTATTATATAACACAGAAGGCAAAGGGGTCTGGAACAGCCATCTGGCTAAAGAGCTAGTGGATTCATGTGCAACAAGTAGAATGCAGGGAAACTTGAAACAGATATAAAGGAATTTTCAAGCAGCTTGGAAAACAGAAACAAATAAGTTGTCATTATGCAGACCCTGTGTCACACAGAGTAAGGTTCAGTCACACAAAATATGGTCACTGTCTTCTAGCATCCTAGTAATACCTCATGAGAGAAGGTTTGCAAGGGCTGTATTTCTTATCATCACCAAGCAATTTGTTCTGACAGAGCACATTGTTCTTCTGAGGACATCTTTGCTTTTAGGTTTGACAAGAAGTTATTAAATAACATAAGGAGTAAAACTGTGCTAATCAGATAGTCAGGCCAGTAATTCATTAATTGCGTGTACCCATATTTACACCTGGGGTTAAATTCTTGGTCTGCTTCTGTTCTCTGTATCAAGAGCTTGAATTACATGGATTTTGCTCTCATGTGGGACAAAACAATGGCATATTCAGATTATGCTGTTCTTTATAAGGTATATTTTATATTCAGTATTACTAAAGGATTTTGAAATTCTTAAAAAGAGTTGATGCAGTTCTTTATCAGGCAAGATATTTTATACTCAGTAGTGCTAAAGGAATTTGAAATTCTTAAAAGGAGTTTTGTTTTCCTGAAAAATAAGCATTTACAAGACTCCACAAAAGGGTGATTTGTGCATGCCTTTCTAGTACAAGCATGGTTTGTCTGATCCATGGTTATCTTTCAAAGAATGGCCATACCACAACGCTATCAAGCAGACATTTTGCACCAAACACTGTGCGATGACCCTTCCGCTTTTGTTTAGTAGTCACATTGATTCTGAGATGCAGGCCACGTCCGACAGATAAAGAATCCTATGTGCCTAAAATAGGTCTAGCAAACTTTGGCTTGTTAAAATATTTTGTTACTCTCCTTCGCCTTCACAGTTCTAAGGTGCCCCATTCCGTGCCCTCTGTGAGTATCTAGTGGCAGAACATTGCTTAATTTGTCATTTGAGTGTACTTCCCTTCCTAGCTCTGTTCCACCTTGTTGGGCATATTGCATTGCATTACATTTTGAAAGAAAAAATTATCAATGTCAACAATTGGCTAAGCTTCTGGTGTCATTTAAAGAGGATCCAGTGTCTGTCAGCCTGGGATGACATGCTCGACAAGCCATGCTGCTTCGCTAGGGATGGTTTGCACCTGTCACCCTTAGGCTTTTGAATACTGGCCAAGGCTCTTGCCACCCCCATAGTGCCTTTTTTAGGCAAGGCTCAAAACACAAACCCACCACCGCAAATAGCACAAGTAACAAAAAACTGAGGGTAATGCTACTCAATGCCATAAGTCTAAACCTCAAAATGCATGCACTCGAGGCACTCCTCAGTATGGAGAAAGTTTATATATGTGCAGTAACATAAACCTGGTTTAAGGCTCCAGAGAGCACCCCAGCACTACCAGGCTACAACTCATACCATACATTTGGCCACAAAACCCAGACCGAAATACAAAAGGCAGGGACGTATCCATATTCATCAAGGATACCCACACCTCCAGGTTAGTGACACAGCACAATGCTTCAGAGATCATCCACATGCAACTAACAATGGGCAGAACTGAAATTCAAATTGTAGCTTGCTACAGATCACCCACCATGTCCCAGGACCCCCATTCCGCATTTCTGGAAACACTGGGAAACAAAAAGGTCCTACCAAACACCCTGATATTGGGTGATTTCAATTACCCAAACATTAACTGGGAGAAATACTCGGGTACTAAGTTTCTTGCTCAACATTTCCTAGAATTTATAAAATCAAATGCCCTGGATCAACTGGTCAACCCCCCCACCAGAGGTGACATATTGGACCTGGTCATCACCAACATGGGCGAGGTCAGCCCCTCGCTGGTTAGATCTGACCATAAACTAATCACTCTAGATATCCACATTCCGCCCCCACCCCCGGTCAAAGAAACCACAGTGAAAAACTTTTCAAAAGCAAACTTCACGTTACTTAAGACCAAGGTGGAAAGTTTCAAATCCCCCATGCTAAAGGATAACGCTGCCCAAGCTGCAAAATCCTTTACTAATGCACTCTACGGGCACTTACAAGAATGCATGGATCGTGCTATCCCAAGAAAAACCAAGACTCATTCCTCCAAGAAAAGGAAACCAGTCTGGTGGACCCCTGCCATAAACAAGCTATACAACAGAAGGAGGAAACTAGTACAGAAAAGAGTAAAATCCCAAGAAGGGAAGACATCCCTGATCAGTATCAGCAAGAAACTATGATCCTTCATAAAATCATCCAAGGCTAGCTTTGAAAGAAAAATTGCCAAGGATTCCAAAGATAACCACAAGTCATTCTTTAGCCATGTCAAGAATCTAAGTGGCAATTCCCAGATCTGCTTGGAGTTAGTGCAGAATGGCACAAAATACACTGAACTGACTGATATCGCCAACATATTGGCAGACAGGTTCAGTGCAAACTTCACCCCCCTCTCACTCCCAAAATGGCCCATAACCATACCAGAAGAATGTAGTGCCCCTGAAATCACAGACACTCAGGTTAAAACAGCCTTCTCCAAAGCCAAAAATACAGCATCAATGGGACCAGACGGTGTCCCAAGCTGCGTCCTACATGAGCTCAGAGATGAACTAACCCCTCACCTCAACACACTGTTCAAACTCAGCCTCTCCACAGGCTACGTGCCCATAGAGTGATGCACAGCAACGGTTATTCTGCTTCACAAAGGAGAAGCCACTACAGACCCCGGTAACTATCGCTCCATAAGCCTGACTAGCTTGGTCTGCAAGGCTATGGAGTGCATCATCATGAATCTCATTAACAGAGACATTGGGAACCTCCAAACACTAGACCCTACCCAGTTTGGCCTTGTTAAGGGCAGATCATGCCTCCTACACCTGGTGGACTTTTTTGAGACAGTTACCAAGGCTATAGACGAGGGAAAGGTGGTCCACACAGCCTCCCTTGACCTCGCAAAGGCCTTCAGCACCATTCCCCATTCTGGTATTATAGACAAGCTCACCAGCCTGAACATAAACCCCTACTTCACAAGATGGGTTGCCAACTGGCTCACGGACAGAACCCACATGGTAAGAGTTGTGGGAGCTAGGTCTGACTCTAAACCAGTTACAAGTGGTGTTCCCCAGGGCTCAGTCCTAGGACCCCTCTTGTTCGGCATATACTTCTCAGAGGTACAGGCAAGTACAGGAGGACTATGGCTGACCAAGTTCGCAGATGACTGCAAACTAGGGGCTATAATTGACTCTCCAGCTGACACAGACATCCTCCAAAAGGGTCTCACTGAGACAGATACCTGGTGTCAAAACCATGGCCTCAAGATAAATGCCAAAAAGTGCATAGTCATCCCCTTTGGAAAAAAACAAAGTATCCACAAATTACCACATAGGTGGTAGCCCCTTAAATACGGAGGACAAAATAAGGGATCTGGGGACCCAAGTAGATAGTAATCCCACCTTTGATAATCACATTGTCAAAGTGGTTAGAAAATCCTTCTATGTGGCCCACCTAATCACAAAAGGGTTTGCATCCAAATCAAAAGAGGTTATTGTGCCCTTCTACGCATCACTCATCAGACCCATCATAGAGTACAACGCCCCTTTGGGATGTACCTTACAAGACATATGCAACAGCTGGAAAAAACACAGAAGTACCTCACCAAGAGGATCACTGGCCTC
This sequence comes from Protopterus annectens, assembly GCF_019279795.1. Classification (NCBI taxonomy): domain Eukaryota; kingdom Metazoa; phylum Chordata; order Ceratodontiformes; family Protopteridae; genus Protopterus; species Protopterus annectens. The sequence continues at coordinate 32,538,877 of NC_056748.1, forward strand.
AAACAGATGCCCTGTGCAACTCGACTGAAGAAACTCCAACTATACTCGGTTGCATACTGCCTACTCAGAGGTGATCTCTGCCTGACATACAAGGCCATATCCAACCCAGAATTGATGGACATGCTCCACCTAAAGAAAATCATATCCCCTCAAGCCACGATCTAGTGATCTAAACCTCACCACAACAATAAATAGGATGTGCTGGAGGGATAGATTCCTGTCCCAGAGACTTCCCATGCTCTGGAACAAGATTCCAATCTACATTAGGCAGAGCTGCTCACTAACACTCTTCAAGAGAAACCTTGACGAGTGGATGGGAAATAGGAAGCTTACCCTGGGGATCACTTCAGTGGCTCTGCTGGACAGAGGCACAGGGAACTAATCTAAGGGGGCGGTGAAAGCCAACACATTCAAGCTAGGCTTATAAATGCCTTTGGGCAGATAGCCTAGTACCTACCTATGAACCTATGAACCTATTGCTGCAACCTGTTTCTAGACTACTGTTTTCCCAACTCATCTTCTCTCCTGCAAACTGCCTAACCATGTTCAAGAAAAAAAAAAATTGTTAGATGCAGTATGTGTATGTGATTATATCGTGACTGGTTGAAATGTCAAGATATCGACACATATAAGATTGACAGCAAGATAACATTAAAATTACTGAACACCCAAAACAACACACGAACAAAAGATTGCACATAGAAAATAATTTCCTTTCGCAATCTCTAAAGTATAACCCCCCACAACATTCAGACCTAATGTGTCTGAATAGCAGTAGTGTTATAGAAAGGGTTTTTCTAAGGTGTATAGTTAGCGTTACAGTTAGGGTTAGGTTTAGGGTTAATGACCATTACTAAGGTGGTACGGGGTGGGGGGGCTGTGTAAGAGAAAAATATCCCTAAGAAGTACAAATGTGAAGTGTGAAGCCAACTTAAGGCCCAGCACTGACCATCACCTGATGCTGCTTCCTGCATGCATGACCCTGAACACTGGGTCCTTATTGTTTGACACTAAGTGCTTATCTGTCATTTATCACCTGTCATGTTGTGAGAGAACAGATTGCCCTTTCTGGCAGCGGAATCTCTCTCTCTCTCTCACACACACACACACACACACACACACACACACACACACACACACACACACAAACACACACTCACACACTCTTGAAAGTCCCTACAACATTACTTAAATCATTTTGACAGGGACTAGAACTCAGGACCTTCAATAGTCCGTGCTGGTTTTACAGTAACTAGGCCATCAATGAACCCAAAAGTAACCAGATTCTGAGCGCCCCCCTTAAACAAAACCATTTTCTAATTTCCTATCATAAAGCTAAAACATTACTTTGTTTAAGAGATGTCAGCACAATTTGCTAAAGGTCCTGGGTTTAAGTCCCAGTCAAATGCTGATGTCACAACTTCTGGAACACCAAAGAGGCCTTAAGTAACTACCTTCTGAATAGTTCTTTAAACAATGTGAAATGAAAATAACAAAATACCTCTGTTTAAGAGATGATTCAGAACGTAGCTTATGGGATCCTTGAAGGGCCAAAGGTAATAACATCAGCATGGATTGCTGAAGATCCTTAGTTCAAATCCCATGCAAAGGCCTAAAGTTTGCTTTGATATTTCATCATTTAATGCCTTTACAGTGGCTTTCAGTTGTATCTGTGTATTCATTTGTAATTTGGCAGTTTTAGATTGCTCAGGCTACTGCAGTTTGTGAAAAACATAATGTAAGATTTAAAAAATGAAAGCAGAATGCTCACTATGAGCAAAAAGTGAGACTTTGTCATTATTATCTCAAAAATAAAATGCTTTAGAATTAAACGTACAACAATGACGCTAATGACATTCCTTTTAAAATAACTATAAGATGTATATATTACCTTCTGGTCTAAACTTAATGCAGAAGAGGCAAGAGGGGGGAAATATTATTTATTGAATCTGGTGTGTTCTAATTTTATAGCTTCATTTATAATACCCACCTCATCACATCGGCACACAAGAACTTATGTGATATAATATCTGGCGTTGTATTTAACAACAGTGGTATGATGCTTTACTGGCAGCATCTGAAGTGGTGCACGTATTCGCCTTTGAGTATCCAACTAAGAAGCACTTCTTTTGAGATGCCCTTCGGATTACTGTCTAAAGAATACAATAATGTAATTACACATTTTTAAATAGTGCACGTAGAAGCCCAAAACCTCCACACTTGAAAAGCTGAGGCTGTAGATTCTGATAAAGTTTTCAAGCTGACTAGGGATGAAAGCATTTAGTGTGAGTGATTCTCGTATTTAATAAACTATGTCTCAGTTGTGGAATTGCTGGAGCATTGCTGTTTGAATTTTGTTACAGTAAGATAATAGATGTATATTTAGTTTGCCTTCCCTGAAAGACTTGCAAACACTCCCATGAGTCTCTCATTCGGTCTGTTCTCTTCATGTGTCGAAGGTTCACAGTTCAGCTGTAACATAAGTATTTTTTTTTCTCTGAGATTTATAAGGTATATTTGTGAAAAACCTGCTGTGAAATATTGAGCTATTTTCAAAATCTGAGTATGATAATATGCTTATAGTTTATGTATGCTAATAACTTATCATGACATTTACAAGTCTTACTTGGCTAAAAACTCCTATTATAATACTAAATGCAAGGTCTCTCAAAAATGGAACTGAAAGGCTTATAGAAGTTTAGCAAATGCATGGATCACAAATAAAATGCATTACACTGTGGCATTGAACAGGGGGATCCAAGTGTGCATATGTGTTTGCTGGTGGTAGTGTGTGTGTGTGTGTGTGTGTGTGTGTGCTGGTGTGTGTGTGTGTGTGTGTGTGTGTGTGTGTGTGTGTGTGTGTGTGTGTGTCTGCTGGTGGTAGTGTGTGTGTGTGTGTGTGTGTGTGTGTGTGTGTGTGTGTGTGTGTGTGTGTGTGTGTGTGTGTGTGTGTGTGTGTGTGTGTGTGTGTGTGTGTGTGTGTGTGTGTGTGTGTGTGTGTGTGCGTGTGCGTGTGTGTGTGTGTGTGTGCGCGCGTGTGTGCGTGTGTGTGTGCGTGTGTGTGTGCGCGTGTGTGTTTGGGGGGGTGCTCCCATAACAATAGTGGGAAACGCCTTTCATTGATCAGAATGCTACTTGTCAGCCTTTCTGAGACAGTCCGGCGTTAAGCTTCACATCCTGTTGTAATTCTTGTTTATTTGTTGTACATTTGAGGATAGGCAGACAGGAGAGTGTTAAGGAAGGAAACTCTTATCCAGCTTTTTTTGTGTGCGACTGAACTATTAGCACAGAGATCACCCCTGATGAGTGCCTGTAAGATTTCAAAACTGAATTCACACAATGTATTTTTATGACATATCACTTTTCAGCATCATTTTTTCTAAGTTGTATTTTGGATTATTTATTAATCTACTATGTGTTTGCATTATGTTCAGTACATTTGATTTTATGAAACCAAGAAAGCTTTACTATAATCATGTGTAAAATCAAAAAAGAAGCACCCGAGGTTTGGCTAATCGTTGCTTTGTGTGGTTCAGGGTTATTTTCCTCCTGGGTCCTACATGTAATACTAAATACATATTTAAATGTTTTCGACTTTTCTTAAATTAGACAAAAAAATGATGTGCACTTTCTGACCAAGGGCCTCTTCGGCATATCATTTCAGCTTGTCTTTCGCAGCCTGTCATATGTTGTTCTACTTTCAACTAACGAATAATTTTACATGGTATTGTCTGAAATGAGAGGTCATCACTCATTAGAATGTAACAGCCTATGTGCCTGAGTGACTGCTCTGTCAGTTGTTGATTTCATAATGACTCAAAATGAGACAAGTTCTTCACTTTCTGACAGCAGCTCAGTGGCATCTGATTGAACATCTGACTGAAATACCCCGACTGGTTCAGCATGCAAGATACTCAGACTGTGTTGATCACTCATTGATCAGACAAACTGTCTCCCTGACTTGTCTGCTGTGTCAAGTCTTGGGAACGAAGGTTTGCAAGAAGAATTTGCTAACTAGTAATTTGCATGGGTGGGTGGGACGTATTTGAACATGTGTTACTGGTGGTGAATGATGTTTTGCTGATCAAAATGAGTAGTTCTCAGGAATATTCTAGCAGCATTTTTACTGTGTCATTACAAGTTGGATGGAAGCATCTGTAGCAGTGAAGCATAGAGGAAAGCAGAATTCGTAGACAAAGTTATCCACATATTGTTGAGAAGGCAGAAAAACATATCTAAAAGATGTCAAGGGGGGGACAGGACGCAGAATAACACATCCGTTCAGTAGCTAGTTCAGACAATAATAATCGTTAGCGTCAGAACATTGCACAGTGATGGTCGTTACAAAAAGTTCTTCCTCTTCTTCCCTATATTCCTTATTAAGACAATTTCTGCAAGGCAAACTTTACCAGAGTAGCAGAAAAGTAACTGACCCTTGCAACCACATTGTCCGTCACTGTCACGAGTCAGTGTAAAAGTCGTTAAAAACAAGTGATGCTACTGCGTGTGTAGTGTGGCAGTGCCAGTATACCAGCTATGTGCTACAACCTGAGACTGAGATAAGCTTTTTGTTACATGTAAGTAAAAAGGTAAAAGTATAACCAGGTTTGAGCCAAGTGACACAAATACCTGTCATGCTCCCCCAGACTGTCAGGTACAAGAGTCTGCACTGGAGCAGGTGACATGGTTTGTGATAGGAGGACAAGTCAGTCCGCTCAGAATGCTGACATTTAAAAAACATGTGAGCTCAAGTTTCATATCCCACAGCGGTGTCAAGACACAAAAAACAAGAGACCCACTGTGCGAGAGTAGGAGGACATTTTTACCTTGGCAGTGAAATGGCACAGTGACACTGCACAAGGTAACATCATACACAAATTGTTGTGCTGTCACCTGTGACTGCACTAATGAATGTGAGAAATATCACATTCTTGCTTGTGCAGTAAGTTCAGTCCTCATTCCATGCTTATCGGTGATAGTTGTTCCAACTGACATGTTTATTATATTAAGAGCTGAAACACAAAGAGTCTCCCTCGGCTATTTGACATGAACAATACAAGTGACAATGTGCTGTTCTCTTTATGTCTCGTATCTAACCCTGCCTGGAAGTTAGGATTTAAGCAGTGCCTGAAATCCAGTGCACGAAAAGGACATAGCCATGACTGAAGGCATCTAACTAATATTACAAAGAAAATCACATTGCTAACAGATTTAACTTATAATGAAATATTTGGAAATGTTCAGCCTTTCATAACACAGTCAAAGAAAAGCAAACCTAATTATGCAGGTAATGAAGAGAGATGTTTAGATGCAGTTACATTTATGGCTCAAGCTACTACATTTGTTTTGTGACAAGAGGTGCATATTCAAACGTTAATGCCCCTAGAAACAGAATCAAGAAAACTAAAGTTTGAGCGACTGATAGCACCATTGTATTCTGCTGCCAGTTACCTATGCTTCTGAAAATGACTAATGTATTTATCATCTCAAGACCTTCTGGATGGTTATATGGCTGTAGAATGTAAAGTCTATTAATGTAGATGGCTGCTGTATAAAGCATGCTGTTTAATATGCAGGATTATGTATATAAATAGAAAGCCCTGGATGGATATTTGTGTTTGACTGCACTGGGAAGTGTTGTATTAGTTGTCCATGACTGTGATTATGGAAATTTGCATTTTACATTTGTACCTACCTGCATTATTTTACATATTTAGCATTCTTACTCTGCTAGTCTGATTGGGATGCATTAAGTCTTCTTACTTCTTAGATATGCTTCAGTATATTACAGGGTATTTCATTCTGATTAAAGGGGTGTATATCAAGTGGTCAAAATACACTTACTTAGAATTATGTTCTCCCGTATCAAAGAACAAAATTATTGAAGTAAGGCAGTTCGAAGGCAAGAAAAGTTTTTTTTTTTTCAGGGGGAAGCCTCCTACACATCCAACATGCCTGCTGACTTAAAATATCCCAATTCTAAGACCCCACAATACTGGAGAAAAGATTCCCTTATCTCTAGTATTCAGCAATCTCATGCAAATATAGGTCTTCCATCCTCTTTGTTGGAGCCACCTTTCATTCAATGACATTACTAGGAATGAAATGCATTTGACCAGACTGCACTTCAAACATCTGTGAGAGACATCTATTTATTTATTTATTTATTTAACATTTGTTTAAAAGGAAAGTCCGACTGACTGGGAAAGAGCCCATTTTCAGCAGAGGCACAAGGAGAAATACTCCAGAAGCATGTGTTTGATTAAAGATATCGTAACTACACTACAGGAATATTATCAAACTGATGAGTAAATTGTTGCTGTGCTTTCAGAAAAGTGTAAAAAAAATGAACAAACACAGGAATCTGTCTAGTTCCAACCTCACCATCATGCGTGTGGAGGAAAAAATAAAAAACAGAGAAACTAGTGGTCTTAAAAATTCATTGATGAGCTCAGTCACAATAATTTCCAAAAAACATGAAACCTGGGTAGTGTTCCAAAGCAACAAGCCTTCATTCATCACATACAAGCTATCCTCAGTAACAAAGAATCTGAAATATTATAACATTGTTAAACATATCAGCTTTTATGTAGTTAGAAGTAGGTGTGGAAAATATATTTGTTGTTTAATTTTAAACCAACTTATCCATGCCAAACAATATAAACAGGGCTGTAAAAGTAGATTTAAGAACAGCAAGTGCCCACTCCCACACACTACCACTGAGTAGATCAAACTAAAACACTACCTATCATTCCAAGATAAGATATTAAGAAAAACATAACATATGCATAAAAAGAGTTTGAACTAAAATCATGTTAGACTAACTTATGCAAAAAAGCCTTCATCAGGTCTGTGACAAGAACTAAAATCAAGAAAAACACATAGCTATCTAACCATAAACATAATTAAACTAGGACATTATAAATGTAAAAATACATCTGTCTAATAATATCTAGTAAATATCCATCCACATGTATTAGTGTGCATAAAAAACTAAGTTATTAACAGCTCAGAAAAAATGTCAGTGCTTTGCAAAAAAAAAAAAACTGTCATGACTGTTTTCATGTTTACAGACCCACACACACACACACACACACACACACACACACACACACACACACGCGCACACACACACACACACACACACACACACACACACACACACACACACACGCGCGCACACAGAAAATACAGAAAACAGTGGAAGAAGTAAGCTAGTAATGTATAAAAGTGTGCAGGTATATGCATGAGTGTGCATGAGCGTGCACCAATGTGGTAACTGGGGGAATTAAACCAATACTTCATGGTAATAATGGCATGAAAAAACCCTGGTGTGATGCAATAAATCTAATCAAAGCAGAACTGAGTTTAAAGTCATTAAACATATATATATATATTTATACACATTCTACACATCATTTGTATTATTATTTAGTATATTTGTAGTACATAAAAATATTCCTCAAAAATTCCCTAAAAAAACTTTAGATATTGTGTGGTAGCTTACATAAATTCATCACACTCTTAATAGAGCAAAAACACTCTTAATAGAGCAATAGTAGTTAAGTCCTGGTTTTCTTTTTTTTCAAAACAAGTTTATTGTTTTAACATATAAGAGAAATATCATAACAATTTTATACAAATAATTAAAAATAGGTATTATTATAATATTCAACAAAACAACTAAAGTATTTACAAAGACATCCACTACAATCAGATCAATTAATTAAACTAAAATACTGTGCTATTGAAATTAGAATTTTTTAACAAATTTTGTAAATTATCCCATAAAGTCCTGGTTTTCTGAATGTATTTAATTGCAACTGCCAGCATAGTTCTTTTTTCTCCAACACACCATTGATGTCTCCTTTAAGCTCATCCATCTCCACACAGTCCGGAATGATACATTTAAAACCAGAATGTCTGGGGTGTTCTAATAAGTGTTTGGCTAAGGTGTTCCTCTGGTATTTATGTCTGATGTCAGAAAGATGAGCTGAAATCCTCCTTTTCAGTTTATTCATAGTTTTACCCACATAAAATGGAGGGCAGTCATTACACATGGCCCTATATACAACTTTTTCTGTATTATAGCTTCCACCTGCTGAAGCTCTCACCATCTTTTTAAGATAGAGGCCCTCCATAAAGTATTCACAGAATGTGCAGTTCGGTGGCCCACGGATTTTAGGGCTCACGTCATCTTGCTGTTCCTTATTTTCTTTTCCACACAGCTGTGTGCTTCTGCTCTTTGTATATACAAAAGTGGGGTGATCTCCTAAAACCCTTACAAGATGCTGATTGTCAGTGAGGATGGCCCAGTTTTACCTAATGTTTGTGTCTTTCGGCTTATCCCGGTTAGGGGTCGCCACAGCGGAACTCCGGTCCACTAATGATTGGTAGAAGATTTTTACATGCCAAGTTACCAGCCCTGATGCACAACCTTCAACGAAGGTACACCCCTTCACGCCTGTCTCCCCACAGAAGACGCTTAAGCTGAGAATCGAATGGACAACGTCTTGCTGTGAGTCGACAATGCTACCGCAGCACCACCACTGCAGGATGCCCAGTTTTACCTAATAATGGCTTTAATTGTACTGAAATCCCAGGTCTAAGTTAGAATGCAACTAGCATCATTTTTCTCTTCTTTTGGGTTAGGGTGTCCTTGTTGCATAATTCTACCAAAAAGCCTGTACCACATAAGGTCATTGTTAGTTTTAGAATCTGTAATGGGATCCAGGATCGTATGTAACATGGTTGATTCTTATCCTCTGGTTAAGAAATCATTTTCAAGATCATTCATATTTTTGAGAACAGAGGCCAAATCTGTGGTAATGCATGATAATCTATAGTCTTGTGATTTTATTACATCATGCTTAGTTTTTACTGGATGCATACTATCTCTGTGAAGTAATTAGTTCACTCTTGTTGGTTTCCCCTATGTTACTAATTAGTTGTTCTCTGTCTTTATCAATATTGACAGTCATATCAAGGAACTGTACTGAGTTTGAGCTGCTGGAAGTGGTAAACTTCAGGAAGAGGTGGAGTTATTGATGTAATGGATAAACTCAGTGAGTTTAGATTTCTCACCTTGTCGGACTATGAATACATTATCAATAAAGCTATAGTAGCTGCTCATAAAACTCTGGTATTCACTTTGCAGTACAAATTCCTCCTCCCACTTGCCTAAGGCTACATTGGCCAGGCTAGAGGCTATAGACACACCCATATCTATCCCCCTTGTCTGTCTGTAAACCTAGCCATTGAAACTACAAAATTGCAACTCACCACCAAGTTTATTAGCTTTCTCAAGCATTCAGTTTGCCCCTGTGTAGCATTGTGTTACACTGTCAGTTTGAATTTTGCTGTATCTATGTGGCAAACTGATTGTAAAACATATTAATGCCATTTTTAATATACTCATGTCTTTGTGCTATGGGACCATATAACCTATATTATAGCTACATAAGGTGAATGATTTCTAACTGCACAAAATAATACCTCAGTTCCCATACATAGATAATATTATTTACAGACACATTGGAAACGCAAGTGAGGGAGGGTGCTTCCATTTGGATATGATTAGGTTCCTAACAACAGTTAGAATTATATGCATAACTGTTTCTGTTAACATGAATGAACTGTCTCAGGAATTAGAGTATGAAGCAGTATTAGAGTTTTAGTAATAATCTCTCCTGCTCCAAAAATGAAGCTCTTGCTGTATTGTATTCCAAAATTGCAATTTGGCAAGACAAATGGCATCACTGTGGACCCAGTTCTCCAGCTTCCCTAAGAGACCATCAATTGGGTGGCTACATCTTATGAGCCCTATATGATGCATAAAAAGAGATTATGCAGTATTCCCTGTGTAATACTTGCCATCATGGAGATGAGCACATATGTGATGGAGTAGGGTCTGTTTCTCATTAGAACATATTTGTTTAGATTGGTGTTTTAAATTGCTTACAATCTTATAATAGTTGCAAAATTTTCTAGAAGACTGACATTGGCCAATTAGGATCTTTCCCATATACCCAGACAAATACTATTCACCCTTTTATGTCGCACAAACATCCTGATATAGGTGTACAAAAGGAAAGCTATTGCTAAACTGTATGTAAAAGGGTCCATCTTGTCAGACCAGAATTTTGAAGCTATTTGTAATAAGGACTGAATATATACAACAGGGTTACATCAGTCCATTACTGGGTCATGTATGGAAAGAAAGATTTTATTCCTCTTAGCTAAATTCCTCTTTTTACTGGATGGAGAACAAGTAATGGAAAATGGCATACACATGTCTAGGAAAGTATCCCAAAAGTTTTACAATGCTTGGAAGATTTGACCTGTTGCTCCTATAAAACAGCTCCAAATGCAGACACTGCAATATTGTTGATGTCACATAATCCACATAATTAGTAATCCTTGGTTCCACTGGCATCAGATGTCCCTCAGAGTGCTCTTTTTCCATGTAGTGATGTCCCCAGCCAGTGGCAGCATTTCTTCACTCTTACTTAGAACAGTTTCAGCAGGATCCCATCTTTCTATCTGGAGACAGGTAACTTCCTAGTGGCTACCTGAAAGCCCTTCTGCATGCCCTTGCACACCTGGCCTTCATTTTGGTTATTGCTACAACTGTTTTTTCTTCTGGATTGTCAGTACCTATCAGTCAGATCTGGAGATGCCCCTCCTATCAGTGTGCAGATTGCTTCCTTGGCCTGATAGCTTCTCTAACCCCTGTTGTCTACCAGTGGACCCCAAGACTTAACACCATGACAGGCACTAATCTTGCTATAACCATTGCTCCTTGCTGATGATAGCTCAAATACTGAAGTCTTGAACAAGGTCCACTTTGATCCATGCCTTTGACTTCCCAAGAGTATGAAGGTGAAGTTCATCTTGGAAGTAGAAGTTGAACTCATTTTTCTCAGCAGCATTTGTTAAGCAGTCCAAAGACACATTCACTATGCATAGCGTTCTTAAGTGTATTTAGCTGTTGTCATTACCATCTGGCCAAACTTACCACAGCATTATGACTAGCTGACAACACCTTTTTGACCATGGCACCCAGAGAATATGGTTTCAGGTCTGATGACATCACTACAGAGTCAATCACTGTCCTTTGCCCCATTGTTTTCTGTTACTAGGTACAGTTATGTGCATTGTTTTGTTCAAGCAAAGTATTTGTTATGGACATTCCATAACTAGCATAGAAGTCCAAAAACAATTCACCACTCAGATTCAGATTAGGTAAGCCATTCTGCCTAAATATGCAGAATTCCCCATATGAGCACTGAAGCCTCCAAATAGAACAGCTGAATCTCTGGGTGGTACCTAATCAGGCAGCATGCCTACCTTCAGTAAAAAGTCCAAATCTAAACAGCTGTTTTCATTTTTTCCCCTTTCTGTCATACTGACTGTCATTTTAGTGCCCTACAATCTCCCTCAATCAATGCTGAGTTTCATGCCAGGGATAGTGAAGAGATCAAGGGCATCTTGGGGGGGTTGGTACTGTCTGTCTTCAATTCATTTTTTTTCTTTTATGATGTACCCAACACCCTGTCCTCTCCCCTCCGTGCGACGACTTTGACAGACAGCTGCTCCCCTCATTGGACCCTGCATCCTTTTAGGTTGTGTCATCAATGAATGCCCTTCCTTCAGGAATGAGCCCACCCATCACTCCCTGCCAGCACTTCAGACACCAGAGATGTTAATCAAACCCGGGTTACCTGGGCCATAGTTAGGGCTTTATCTACCTATACAAAAACCAAGAACACTTGTTCACAAAATGGTAGAGTCCAGCTGCCTCCAGGAAATGAAAGTAGCTTGATTCAGTCACTCATGTTAGAAACAGACTGCAAAAACAAGAGTTAGTATTTCCACAGTGTTATATCTGAACAAATCCACAGTGACCTTGGCAAGTACAAATCACTATTTAGTCATAGAAAAAAATTATAAGAGCTTTTGTTTCATACAAAATGAAACTTCATCAGATAAAAGTGTCAGCACTAAAACTTCAGCTTTCTATACACCCCTTAAAACTGCCAATCATTACAAAAGCATGCTAAGACACACCCCCATTCCATTCATGATTAAAAATGCCTTAAAAAATCCTTTTTGTACAGCAACTGTACATAAAATATCTGCATACACATATATGTACATTTATCTTTAAAAAGTTCCATATGTATTCATTTATATTTCAGTAGTCAAGCAAGTCATCTCTTCAATACTTTAAGTTTTAAAATACTACTAACTGAAGCCTGCCCACTGAAAGCTAGCCTGCATGTATCATTCAAACATAGCTGCCAGCTCAATTCACGTCTTTCTAATAATAAAGACCACGTTCCACCCCTTTCATTTGGCTGTAAAGTTTCCAGTACTATAAATTTAAAACAATGTCCTTCATTTTCTGCACAGTGTTTTGACAGAGCATTTGTCTCTCTTTTTAAGTGTAATATCTCTCAAATGTTCATATATATGTGACTTAAGCTTCCTGTCAGTTTTACCTATATAAAAACATGCACAACAGCATAGGGCACAATACACTACCCTCTCTGACAAACAAGAATGTTTCGCCTTATACCCATTAATGGTTGCCTCTAAAGCCTCTATTACTGACAAACAATATGAGCAAAACCCACACTTTTTCATAGAACCAGTGATCTGTGAAACCACCTATTTCTCAAACACATTTTTCAGATTCATCCCTTTCCTGTAAACAATAGTAGCTTTTTCAGTAATAAGACCCATTACATCTTTATCAGATTTTAAGATTTGCCAGTTTTTCATCAGTATATTAGTCATTTGCCTACTAATAACACAAAATGTGGTGCTGAAAGAATTCTTATACTCCACATCAGTACTTCTTTCATTATTACTAAAACTGCCCACAGGGATCAAATCCATAGTATCAGCTGACAAAATTCTTTCCAGGCCCATAGGGTTTACATCATTTGGATAAACCGATTCCTCTCTTGCAATGGGTACAAAATATCCCCTTTCTCTTTTATTCAGGACCTCCAACATAATTCCATCTATTAGGGAGCACGGATAGTCACACTTAAGAAACATACCTTTTAGAAGGTCACATTCGTCCATGAAAAATTCCATAGTGGACACCATTCTTGCTGCCCTGACGAATTGACCCTTCACCACAGCCCGCTTTTGCTTAAAGTGGCGTGCACTAGACAAATGTAGTAAAGTTTTTGAGTAAGTTTATTTTCTAAAAATCCTGGAAACAAGTCTATTATTCACTCTATCCTTTAATAAAAACACATCCAGGAATGCAATATCTTCCTCACCTATTGCATGTGTAAATTTCAAAATGTTGTACTATTAATATAATCCAAAAATTGTGGAATTACTTCTTTAGGGCCATCCCAAATAAAAAAACATGTCAAAAACGTGTATAAAGATGACAGTATTGATGGAGCCTTGAATTAAACAAAAACTTATGCTCCCAACATAACATTACCATATTTGCATATACACCACCATGTGGTGAAATCATAGCCACCCCTTCACATTGTATATAAAATTCTTTCTCAAATGTGATGTAGTTATTAAGCAGAACCATAGGTTCATAGGTTCATACTAGGCTATCTGCCCTAGGGCATTTATAAGCCTAGCCAGAATGTGTTTGGCTTTCGCCACCCATTTTAAATTTATTTTGCTATGCCCTTTTTCGAGGTTAGTAAACTGTGCCTCTGTCTAACAGTGACACAGAAGTGATACCCGGGGTAAACCTACGATCTCCCATCCACTCATCAAGATTCCTCTTGAAGAGAGTCAATGAGGGACTCTGCCTAACCTGGACTGGGATTTTATTCCAGAGTGAAGGGAGCCTCTGGGTTATGAATCTGTCCCTCCAGCATGTCCTATTTATTTCAGTGCTGAGGTTCAAGTCTCTCGAGCACGTAGCTCAATGGGATTTGGATTTTCTGAGGTGCAGCATGTCCATTAATTCCGGGTTGGACATGGCTTTATACATCAGGCACAGATCGCCTCTGAACAGGCGATATGCCACTGAGTAGAGCTGGAGTTTCTTTAACCGGGCAGCATATGGCATCTGTTTGAGTCCTTTGATCCTCTTGGTGAGGTACTTTTGGGGTCTTTCCAGTTGCTGCAGGTGTCTGGTAAGGTACATCCCAAAAGGGGCATTGTACTCAATTATGGGCCTGATGAGGGATGAGTAAAGAGGCACGATGACCTCCCCTGATCTAGATGTGAATCCCTTCATGATTAGGTGGGCTATATAAAATGTTTTTCTAACCACTTTGGCCACGTGGTTGTCAAATGAGAGATTGCTATCAACTTGGGTCCCCAGGTCCCTAATTACTTCTTCTGTACTTAATGGATTACCACCTATGTGGTAATTTGTGGGCACTTTGTTTTTGCCAAAGGGGATGACTATACACTTTTTGGCATTTAGCTTGAGGCCATGGCTCTGGCACCAGTTGTCTGTTTCTATGAGGCCCTTTTGGAGGATGCTTGTGTCGGCTGGAGAGTCGATTATGGCACCCAGTTTGCAGTCATCTGCGAACTTGGTCAGCCATAGTCCTTCCGTGTTGGCCTGTACCTCCGAGAAATATATACTGAACAAGAGAGGTCCCAGGACTGAGCCTTGTGGGACACCACTTGTAACTGGTTTGGAGTCTGACATGGCTCCAGCAATTCTAACCATGTGGGTTCTGTCCTTGAGCCAGTTTGCAATCCATCTAGTGACATAGGGGTTTATATTTAAGCTGGTGAGCTTATCTATAATGCCCGAGTGGGGGTATTGTATCGAAGGCTTTTGCGAGGTCCAGGTAGGCTGTGTGGACCATCTTCCCCTCGTCAATGGCCTTGGTGACTATTTCAAAGAAATCAACCAGGTTTAAGAGGCAGGATCTGCCCTTAACAAAGCCAAACTGGGTAGGATCCAGTGTCTGTAGGTCCCCAATATCTTTATTTATGAGGTCCATGATGATCCTTTCCATAGCTTTGCAGACCAAGCTAGTCAGGCTTATGGGGCAATAGTTTCTAGGATCCATTGAGGCACCACATTTATGGAGAGGGACCACTGTTGCTGTACGCCACTCTTTGGGCACATATCCTGTAGTATGGCTGAGATTGAACAGTAGTTTTATGTTTGGGTTTAGCTCTTCTTGGAGTTCATGTAGGATGCAGCCCGGGACACCGTCTGGTCCCATTGATGCTGTGTTTTTTGCTTTGGAGAGGGTGGCTTTTACCTGAGCATCTGAGATGTCAGGGGGGCAGCACTCTGCTGGTTTAGATATTTGCCCTTTTGGTGGGGAGGGTCGGGAGAAGTTTGCGCTGAACCTGTCAGCTAGGATGTTGGCAATGTCTGTGGGTTCGGTGTATTATTTGTCATTTTGGACTAATTCTGAGCATATCTGGGAATTACCACCCAGGTTCCTAACATAACTAAAGAAAGCCTTGTGATTATCCTTAGTGTTCTGTGCAATTTTTCTGTCGAAGCTGGCCTTAGACAATTTTATGAGTGCCCGTAGTTTTTTGCTAATACTGATCAGTGATGCCTTCCCTTTTTGGGATTTTGCTCTATCATTTAGTAGCTTCCTCCTTCTATTGTATAGTTTGTTTATAGCTGGGATCCACCAGACAGGACATCTGCCTTTGGAGGATTGGGTCTTGGTTTTATTTGAGATCGCATGATCCATGCATTCCTGAAGGTGTTCATAGAATGCGTTTATAAAGGATTCTGCGGTCTGGGCCGTATTTTCCACAGGCCCGGGGGCTTTGAAGGATTCCACCTCGGTCCACATCTCCAACAATTGTTCTAAAACATTAATTTGTATTTGTGGAACACCTTTATCCACAAAATACTCACAAAACCACTTGATTCCTACATCATGTGGAATCACAAAATATAAATCCTTAATATCCACAATGATGAAAACAAAATCAGTCTTGAACTGAATTCTATTTATTTTGTTCAAGAATTCCCACGAGTCCTTACAAACAGATGGCTCCTTCATCATCAAAGCCTTCAATTTAATGTCAATACATTTGGCTATGGGATATGTGATAGACCCTTTTGCATCTACTATTAGACGCATTGGTGGCTGATGAATATTTTTATGCAACTTAGGCAACTCAAAAATTGTTTAGATCCTAGGAATATGGACATTCAAAAAATTCAGTTCCCCTGCAAGGCCCCTTTTACTGCTCTGTCGGCACCATTCAACTGATTTAAAGAACTAAGCTCATATATTTCAGTTGTTAAATTTCTTTCATTATAATCCACCTTACTCATTATCATCATACTCCCCCACTTATTAGGTTTCATAATTCATATAGATTTCTCACCACTAAGTCCTTTCAGCTGTAGCTTCTCAGCCTGAATCATGTTATTTTTTGTATAATTCCCATACATATATTATGTATGTCAAGTTCACACAATCTTTCAAATAATTCAAGGGTGGCATGGATCGGAGGGTTATAAGTGCTTGAAATACTAAATGGTTTTGTAATTGACCTCACTTCCTGAAACAAAAAACTCAAATTGAGCTTCCTCACAAAAAGTCTCAAATCGATTAACACACTTGACAAATCCATCTTCTTACGAGGCACAAATGTGAGGCCCTTTGCAAATAAATCACCACAAACCTTATCAATTAGTACTGATGAATAATTATACATTTTAAAGTCTTCCTCACTGTTTAAGGTTATTTTAACAGGTGGTAAGACATATCCATCATCCATAGCTGGTACTTTCAGCTCAAAAACCTGTCTCTGGTGTTTCCTGTCCTGACCTTGGAACCCCCTTGACAGGATGGATTTTTCTGATAACATATATTCGATTGGGAGGCAGGGTAACTATCTTTCTGCCGTAAATTCCTCAGACATTTGGAACGTCTGAGAAGAGATCGTCCCTCTGTCTCTACAAAATCATCATTATCCATATCAGTTACAGGTTCCCGCCCCCTCATCATTTTCTCTTCTTTCTTTTCCTGGAGGCAGCTGGACTCTTCCATTTTGTGAACGGGTGTTCTTGTTTTTTTTTATTTTGTTTGTTCTACTTTTTTCACTTTATCCACTTATGCCACTGCACTGGCCTCTAAACAGCTGGTAACTGTATATGGGAAAACAATAACAAAATTTTCCTTCCTGCAGTTAACAATGCCATTGAGATAACAGCTGGTGTGGTAACCGTCAATTAACAATCATCAGGTGTGTGATGACAGTAAACGAAACATTTCAATGCATGAAAATTGTAGCCATTTAAACTTTCACACTTACTTAGCATGAATGAATCAATTTGCTTAAATCAGAATCTAGCACCGGGAACTTAGTTCATTTAACTCCGTCACTATAAATTAAGTTGATGGCCTAGGAGATTTGCAACCTAAATTAGTAAAACATTTAGAGTTAGCTAGACTGGAGTGGTGCAAGAGATTGCAGCTTTTAAAAGCATCATGCTCAGGGATATTTGTAAGTGGCAGTGGCAGGAAAGTGTAGACAGCACTCCCAACTTTGAATAAGGCTTTCTTATCCATTTTAGTGGGATAATTACATTTTTCAATTCTCATAAAAGCTACTGGCTGTGTGTGGAAAATGTAGGAGAAAGTTTAGCAGCCAAAGTCTGAAAAGAGTAAATTGTGCAGAAAATTAAAAAAAAAATAGTTCTCACAGGACTAAGAAGCCAGTTTATACTTGACAAGGAGACTCACCAGTGGTTACTTTTGCCAGGTAGTGAAAAGAGGAACTCCATTTTATTGTGACCATTTGGAAATGCTTGACATTAGCAGTCTGATTCAGGACAGTGACAGAATAAGATAATACTAATGCATGCAGATTAAAATTTTTTTACAAATATCGTTTTGTCTTCCTCATTAGGAATGATAGTGAATAACTAGGCATATTTTAATTGTGACAGTATATTAATGGTGCATTTGTCTGCATGATGGGGTATGACAGAGTAAGTTCAGCAGAGGATCCAACCAAATGCTGGCATACATAAAGTATATTACATGAGTGACTGGTTCACCTAACCCGTCAATTAAGCTTATCCCATGGGTTAAGTTAGTCTTTGAGCTGTACCAAGCATATAAATGGGTTTTGGAAGTCTTGATCATAAGGCAAAGCTTTTAAAACTGCCTCAGTTTTAATTATAACTTCAGTTCTATTAAAGTGCTTATTTCCTAAGCACTTAAACATGCAATTAAAGCAAAGCCAAAAAGACAATGTTATACATTTCAAATCAAAATTAATCAGTGTTGCAAAATATAAAAGGTTATAATATATAAACATTCTGAATACTCAATTCAAATATAGCAATAAGCAATAATGTTAATAAAACAATTATCATGCAAATTAAAATAAAATGTTTGTATTGTTTAAGAAGCCAACAAAAACTTCAGAGAGGAAAAGTCCAGACAAATGAATCAAAATCCACTGTATTTATAAACAAAAGCAATGATGCTAAAATGTTTGGATTTATGATTATTCGTCAAAGATCTATTCTCTGATGGACAATTCAATGAAAAACTCACTGAAAGCCACTTTCAGTTTGCAAGAGGCAAGCCCTTCTTCACCCCCCATGTGGGGGGAGACCCCGCCCCCTAACTTATTTATGCCAACTTCATGACCACACAACAGTGGAAAAAGTGCAATGCCACATGTTAGTTCACAGAAAATGGTTTTCAGATATGAAGCTGTTGAGTTGCTATCAATGGATTAATCAGAGCTCATCAAAAAATGTATGTTCCTAACTTTTCTTCATATCTGAGTAACAAACAAAACCCCTTGAATGCCAAGTGCCTAAATAGTGAATAACGGTAGGGGCAGAGTCTAATAAAATTATGGCAAGTTATCAACACACACACACACACACACACACACACACACACACACACACACACACACACACACACACACACACAAACTGAACAGAACTCATCCAATGACATCCCTGAGAAATGGGGCCCATTGCAAATAAACACGCTCCTCAAGGCTAGTCAAGCAGTATGATGCACTTAGGCTTCTCCACGTACAACTCACCACAAGAAAGGTCCAGTAACATATCCTTGTGAGCTATGGGTCCCCTGTATGACCAGGAAACCCACACAACTTACTTAAATGAACTGGAGTCACTCTCCATTCAACCCAACACCATATTCTTGACTTCAACTACCCCACTATAAACTGGGAATCATATATGGCCCCAAACATGCAGGCCCAAAGTTTCCTGGACTTTGTCAACACAAATGCCCCTGACCAGCTAGTCTGTACACCTGCTAGGGGTGCCAACATCCCTGACCTAGGGCTTAGCAACATACTGTGTAATGCCCTCACTGATCAGGTTGGACTATAAAGCAGTTTCATTTAAAACAAAAATTAAACCAGGAAACTAGCTAACCCAGGAAGTTTTGGGAACTATTCCAGGGCAAACTTCTTACTATTAAGTGAAACTCTGGTAAAATTTTAAGCCCCCCCCCCAAACATAGGGAACACTGTTGCCTATGTGGAATTGTTCACAAAAGCCCTTTACAATCATGTATACAGCTGCAAAGAGGCAGTAGTACTGATCCAAAACAAGCCATCCTGGTGGAATCCCTACATCAATAGGTTGCATAACAAAAGGAAAAACATTAAGTGCAATACCCAACATGGTAAGAACTCCCTCATCAGATTAAATTAGCAACTAAAATTAAATTAGCTATTAAATATGCAACTTGAAGGACAAATTAAGTCTACCAAAGCTGGATTTGAGGTGAAAGCAGCTTCTCATGTTAGGTGCAATCATAAGGCATTCTTCAGCTATGTAAGCAACCTCAAAGGCAAAACACAGCAATATGCCAAACTAATTGCAAATGGAGCCACCTATACTGATCCAGAGGCTGTAGAAAATCTACTGACTGATAAATTCAGCTCCAATTTTACTCCGCTTTCTCCCTCAGACCTCTCAAGAAATACCCCCAACTGTAACTTTCTAATTATCACTAGGGAACAGGTCCTCAATGTACTCTCCAAAACGAAAAACATTGCATTGATGGGCCCTGATAATATCCCATAATGCCCCCCTAATAGCAAGAAACATGACTTATTGGGCTCACCAGAATCACTAGTTAACTGTAGCCTCCAAACAGGCTTCATGATGAATAAATTGAGGACTACAACTGTTAGCTCTCTGCATGGGGTGGGGGCATTCACAGATCCAGGAAACTACTGACTCATAAGCCTGACTAGTCTCATATGTAAACCCATAGAAAGAATTATAATAGATATGACAAATAATGACATAGAAAACCTACAGACACTGGATCCAACCCACGTTGGTTTCATCAAAGGTAGGTCATGACAACTTAACCTAGAGAACATCTTCAAGAAGTTCACCAAAGCAATTGATGAAGGCAAAATGGTGCATTCTGCTTACTTCAACCTGGCCAAACATTCAACACAAATACCCCATTCAGGTATTGCAGACAAGTTTATGAAATTATGAATAATCCTCTATGTTACCTGCTGGATAACCAGCATGCTCACAGATAGGACCCAAGAAGACAGGATGAGGGTCTACCACCACAAAAAAGCCAGTCACTACAAGAGTTCTTCAGGGCTCAGTGCTGAGGATGCTTCTTTTTGGCATCTACTTCTCTGAAGTCTAGGCTATTGTCAAAGGCCTCTGACTGACCAAATTCACAGGTAATAACAAACTATGTGCAGTCATAGTTTCAGCTGTCAAAAGAGCTATAAAACCATGGCATTTCAGCTGTCAAAAGAGTTGTCAAACCTCTACAGTTCGGTCAGGCATTTATTTACAGTATTATAGCACACATAATAAGCTTCACAGCAGTGTGATTTGACATTGTAAGAAGTCTCTGTGGTCCAGTCTTGAATTTTATTGAACTTAATGCTGTAATAATAGTCTGTTGTTTCTGAAATCTGATCAAACATGCTGAGCCATTCTAGATGGCTATTTTCTAAACATATAGAAATAACAGTTTAGATTATTTACTGCAGTCTGTAGAACAGACTAATAAATCTCACATGCTATAAATCATTAAAAAGAGAAAACGTAGTTTACAGAGAGTACAAATTACTTTGAAGTGTTACTTCTGCAAACCTAGCTAGAAACTGACAAAATTAAAACATCATGTCAGTTTAAAGTCATGTCAGGATTCCTTTTAAAGCACTTAATACACTCTAAGCTTTCAAAAACTCTACATATTATTTTATGCATAAAAAACAATAAAAGAGACTTGATTAGTAACTCTAGCGAAAGAAATCAAGCCATGTTTGGCTAAACTCCATATTGCTGGTCAGCCCAGCTCCTGAAAAAGAAGGTGACCAATACTACAAAAACCTGTTACGAGCCGGGTTCTGACTAAAAGATTATTTGGATCTTGGAGACTATTCCTTGTGGAAATGCTAGGATATTTTTGTTGCTGATTGGCTCTGGTAAGAGGAGAGTATCTGACATTCTTTTTATTTTTATTTTCCTGGGGTACATTCTCTAGTAGAGTCCATGATTGGATCGCTGCTTATTCGTGCTTGCTTTAAACCAGTCAGCATTGTGCAGCTTGTGCCACTTTTGGCTAGGTTGCATGTTGCTGAGCTACCCAGAACCTAGAAAAGAAGAAAGTAGCAAATACTATGAAGCCCTTATACCACCTGGGATCTGACTGTCAGTACTGAACACAGCATTACAGAGAACTGCACATCAGAGTAATTAGTAGGCGTGTTCCTCTCTTACATAAACCTTCCAAGTAAATGGCGTTGGAAGAAAAAGCCAGGGAATTGTTATGGTTAGGCATGTTTTAGCCTAGTACCAACCTATGAACCTATGAACCTATGAACTCCATGTAAATTGTATAGAGAAATCCTACAGCCTATACTGCACTTATCATATTGCATTCTGAGATCTGTTCAGTAAATCTGCATTTTACGTTTGCTCATATTCTGGTGTAAATCATTTTCTGCTATTACATTCTATCTACATTATAGTAATAACTTACTAAATAAGCCTATATCATTAAAGTTAGCACTGTGGTTTTTCTCATATTTTACAAGAGTGCTTCTCATGAGATACATTGTTACCTTGCTCTTTTTAATTCCTGATTGGTTTGCTAGCTCTTACTACCTTGCTGAACTACTGACTGCACATTCCAAATCTGGCTGTAATGTTCTGCACTTTTATTGACTTGCTGATTGTTACACCTTGATGTTGATTGATACTTTATGTATAGAACTACTGCACTGTATCGCTGTCACTATATTCTGATTGCTTACTCTCCACTGTATTGCAGATCTCTACATACTACACTAAGCCCCACTGTTGTAAGAGATGGAACTGTTTGATAACACTCAGGGACTCACAAAGTAGTATAATTTCCCCTGGTGAAAACTGGAGAAAACATTGCTCAGAAGAGCATCAGGGCTGCTTGGAGTGAATGCCACTTGCAGAAGTAAAGGGACACCCTCTTTGGTCAGCCCCTTATATGTCCCCTCCCTGGTGCTTTGTTAGGTGTGTACAGGAGGAGGACATTAACCAAAAAAGCCAGAACCATCCCTGATGGCTATCTAAATGATGACCCCCCCCCAAGTTGCCACTTCTCCCCACTTCCTGGTGATAAGAAGTAAATGGGCCAATTGACCAGTCAAACACTGATTATTGATAACAGTAGAGGAAAACATTTTTTAAAGTTATGTAGAAAAGTCAAAAACACACCAGTTGTTCACAGTAGAGGTGGTTCCAAAACTTTAATAAAATAGTAAAAGTAAAGAACAGGTAAGCACTTTCGCATGTAGCTTCTTCAGACCTATTATCTGGTGTGTTTTTGACTTTTCTACATTGCTTTGTTTTACATACCAGTTGATCTTTTCCCCTACATCGTTTTGCCGTTTGGACTTATTTTTTTAAAGTTAGTTCTACATTATTTAGTATGACCTATCACTAATCTATTTAGGATACCATACTGTGAAATGAAAAATGTTAGTGCTAGCACTAGTAATTAAAGGGGGATATTGTAACAATATTGGAAACTGTAGGCCAGATGCTTATCAGCCCTTATCAACATATTTTGAAAAACATTAGTAGACAAACAATTAAGGCAATGTATTCCCCGGAATTATATCAATACTATGGAGTTCTGCAAGGGTCAATTGTAAGTCCTTATTTTTAATTACACTAGTGAATACAGTTAAATACAGCAGTACGAATTCAAAGATGGTCATAAATGTCAATGACATAGTGGTATTCAAGAGCAAAGAAAGACTCTCTGTCGTTATCCCTTCTATTAATACCAATATGGATAAACCATAGGACTGGGCTGAAAGTTACAATCTCGGTTTTACTTTAACTGAACAAAGGCTATTTTGTTTTAGAAGGCATACATACAGAGAAAATAATCCATGGAAACCCCACTTGAAAAGACTCATCATTGATATTTCTTATTAAAGAGTGGAGTTTGATTCATGTGTCACATTTTCTCATCATATTGATAAGGTTGGCAAAATGGCATATGAAAAATATATAATATTACATTGTGTGAAAATGTATTAACTGGCAATATTAAGAAGATTAAAAGACAAATGGACCACCTGCATTCAATATGCAGATGATTCCACTCTGATCTGCTCAGCCACCTCCCCATCCGACCTACAAATCTTAACCCAAAATACATTTAAAACTATTGAAAACTGGCTCTCCAACCAACGCCTACTGCTGAACCCCAATAAAACTAAACTTCTACTCTTCACCCCCACTAGTAGATCGCCACACTCTCATTCTCTGTCATGTCTAACAGTGGTACCACTATCTCCCCAGATACCCATACCAAGCGTCTAGGGGTTATTATAGATAATAATCTTAAATTTGACCTACAGGTCAACAAAACCATACAGACCATCAATAAGACACTTGGATCACTGTATAGAAACAAGTCATTTTTAACCCCACTGGCTAGAACTCCAATCGCCCAGTCACACCTACTCTCTACTCTTATATATGCCTCTCCTGTACTCTCAAACCTCAACAAATCTGAACTGAGTAAGCTCTCCCATAGCTACAACCATATTGCCAGATTCTCCACTGGCTCCACCTATAGAACCCATCACTGCCAGAACCTGAAACAACTAGAGTGTCTAGAACTGCCCAGCTTAATTCAATTCAATCAACTCTTAATGGCGAACAAAATTCTGTACCACCCTGAGGTTACCCCCTCACTTATAAATATTATAAAGCCATATAGCAACTTGAGATCCCTACGATCAGCCAACAAACTACTGGTTCAAACCTACAAAGCTAATAACTCAGCTGGTGAATCCCTGTTTGCCAACTATGTTGGCAAAACCTGGAATTCATTGCCAAACTATATAACCCTTCAATCTTCCATCTCCGGCTGGCAGTGATGATGACAACATGCAAGTGGCTCATTCTGATGACATAGTGACACTAGCTGCACAGGGGGAGGATTCACCCTCAGGACCCATCACAGAGGACCCTGTAGAGTTATGCTGTCTTTGCAGATGACCTCAGCAAAGCATAGCCAACATCATCATCATCATCGTTGTCGTCATCGTCATCATCATCATCATCACCATCATCATCGTCGTCGTCATCATCATCATCATCATCGTCATCATCATCACCATCATCAACATCGTCATCCCCATCATCATCATCACCATCATCATCATCACCATCATCATCACCATCGTCATCGTCATCATCATCATCATCATCATCGTCATCATTATCATCATCACCATCATCATCATAATCACCATCATCATCAACATCATCATCACCATCATCAACATCATCAACAACATCATCATCATCATCATCATCATCATCATCAATCCCCTTTTTCCATATTTTTTCCTACAAGGTGCTGGAGTGTCGTGTCAGCTATCACCATCTGTCTCAATTCAATGCCCTTCTCTTGCATTCTTCGACACTCATGCCTGACTGTTGCAAAAATCCATCCACCATGTTTCCTCTTACCTTCTTCTTGTCTGTCACAAATCTTCTTCACCAGATTGTATTATGCATTTCTGCACATGTGCTGAAACCACTGTAATCTGTTCTCTTTGACCTTTTCTGCAATTGGAGCTACTTCGGCTGCTATTATGTCTTCATTTCTTTGTCTGTCCCACAGTGTGCATCCTATGGATCGAGCAGTGCTCATATCCTGTTTTGTATTCCTGATATGTGCATTCATGTCACCCATTATCAACAGCAATTATTGTTGTCTTGCTTTCTCTAGTAGGTCCTGCAACTGCTCCTGCTCCTCACTGTCACAACCCTGCTGTGGGGCATAGGTTAAGATTATGAATACAGCCCTGTCATTAGGCTGGAGTCTGATTGCCATGGGTCTGTCACTATTTCTGATGACATCCCTCAGTATCTCCTAAAGCCTGTCCCTCACTACAGTTCCCACATCATTTTTAGCCTGTTCTATTCCTGAGTAGTAGACTCTGGATCACATGCTAAGTGGCTTTGCTGCACTACCCTTCCATCTTGTCTCCTGGATATATAGGATGTCCAGCCTCATCCTTATCATCATGTCATCCACTTCCAAGCTGCATTCTGTCAGTGAACTTACACTGAGTGTAGCAATTCTTATGTCATCCAAACCCAAACAAGGTAATGGTCAGTAGTACGTAGTCTCTGGACACTATTTCCAAAAATATTCGCCACAAACACATCCAAAGAACTACTCAACGGCTGCATATAAAAACAATAGATTTATTGGTGAGCACTTTCGTGGTGTTGAAACACCACTTCTTCAGACCTAATAAAAACTAAACTGCACTCTACTTAAATACCATTCAGTCATTGACACGCCCAAACCTTTTCACATATCATCATTCAACTATATGCTAGTTAAACTCACACTACCTAAAAGCAGAGTTATACTCAATAGGCATATAAATATTAACACAATAATAGATACAAAATAAAAATAAATACATCATAATAAATACATATCCGGTGTGCAACATCTTTAAGAACATACAAAAAATGTAAAAAGACATTGTGCTAACTTCATTAAAGTGCACTGCAGAAAAAGACAAATGTTGCTTAGTAACGCTTATCAAGGCAGAACTCCCTATGTAAGCGATGCTAACAAACCTACTACAAAATGCAACATTATATTCATAACAGAATGTTATTTTCCTAGACAATATATAGTCATATACCAGAGTTCAAGACAGCATGTTTACCTATGTAGCAGTCTGGACTTCAATATGGGTTTAAGGGGTACTTTTTCATTCAGCCCCCTCCCCTTGTCTGCTCGAAGCCTCAATATCCATCTGCTCTCTGTTGTCTCAGTCAAATTCACTATATCACCACCACGTTCATTACCATACACCATTTCTATTACCTGAAACCTAAAATTATGACTGGCATCAGTCTAATCAACATGCCTTGCCAATGCATTAGTGTTGTCTTTGTTTCTACTTTTCAATAAATGCTCTCTAATTCTATATCTCAGCTTTCTATTGGTTTTACCCACATAGTAAGTGGAGTATCTGTTGCATACAGCCAAATAAACAATGTTGATACTATTGCAGTTTGCCTTTACCTTGAAAGAAAAGTCTCTCCTAAGGTCAGGGTGTGAAAACACATTGCTTGTGTCAATATATTGACACTGATTACAGTTCAAACATGGGACCGTCCCCAACTTATCATGACTCTTGAACTCTCGTTTATCCTTAGAATAACACAACATCTGTTCCAAAGATTTCTTATTTTTGTATAAAAACATTTTGTTATGAATATAATGTTGCATTTTGTAGTAGGTTTGTTAGCATCGCTTACATAGGGAGTTCTGCCTTGATAAGCGTTACTAAGCAACATTTGTCTTTTTCTGCAGTGCACTTTAATGAAGTTAGCACAATGTCTTTTTACATTTTTTGTATGTTCTTAAAGATGGTGCACATCGGATATGTATTTATTATGATGTATTTATTTTTATTTTGTATCTATTATTGTGTTAATATTTATATGCCTATTGAGTATAACTCTGCTTTTAGGTAGTGTGAGTTTAACTAGCATATAGTTGAATGATGACATGTGAAAAGGTTTGGGCGTGTCAATGATTGAATGGTATTTAAGTAGAGTGCAGTTTAGTTTTTATTAGGTCTGAAGAAGTGGTATTTCAACACCACGAAAGCGCTCACCAATAAATCTATTGTTTTTATATGCAGCCGTTGAGTAGTTCTTTGGATGTGTTTGTGGCGAATTCTTATGTCATGTTTGGCAGGTTGATTGGTTTTATGTCCAGTTTTTGCTCACCAGAGCTATCCCAGGTAACCCAAGCTGGGCAGCTGGACACCAGCTAGTAGCTTATTGACTCAGGGCTGCTGGGCTTTATGACAGGCACACACTGGCTAGTAGGGACATGTACACCACTCCCACTGTTAGCACTGGCCCCTGGCATAGGTCAGAGTTCCCCGGGTCCTCAACCCACTTATCACAGGCAAATACATTGCCCATTTGGCAACATTGGTCAACACGACTGAATCACCTACAGCAGTTGATTTCTATAACTCTTCCCCCTATAGAGCACCATGTACAGTCTGTGCTTCTGCCCACAGCTCCATTCTTTGGTGAGTTTGAGATGGAAACACTCAGCATGCTTTTCAGAGGTGGGAGAAACCCCACAGAAACACAGGGAGAGCATGGAAACTCCAAACAGGCATTGGCCAGTGGTCAAGATGAAACTTTGTACCTTGTTCTTGTGAGGCAAAGATCTTAACCATTATGCCAACTGGTCTTCCATAGCAGACTTCCAAATACCTGAAAGTCCCACACAGACTTCACTTCTGTCCCCAGCTCACTGGTGTGCACTGCCTCTGAGGTAGACATACCCAACATAAGAAACAGATGCAAGGGGTGTGTTTGGTGACACCAAAACTCCAATACTGTCCCTGATATAGCTGTGACACTCAGAACAAATAAGTGGATGTGTAGTTTAATGATGTAGATGTAGAAGGCAGGGAGCAGACATTGCTGCTGAGGTCCATGGTGGTAATACAGTGTGTTACTTCCCTGACTCTCCACCTTGCCTTCTGATGCTGGAACAACTGATACGGAAGGTCCTACTGAGATATTCATCATTGTTCAATCTGTTTGCACAATGCCATTTTCTGGAGTATGACATACAGAGCATATAACTCCCAGCAAATGTTAGGACTATACTTAAGTTGCCTTTCTGAAGAGTCTAAATATCAGTCATTATTTCAGTAATCTTAGTACCTACTCCACTATTGTTTTGAGTTTCCATACGTGTGTTATAGACCATCTCCTATATAAATTGAAGATCCGTTATCAGAGTCATCAACCAGGGCTTTAGATCATATGTGACACGACCTGCAACACACAAGAAACAGCATTTATTAGAAGGGCTTGTTCCCTACATACATAGTACCTGTCTGTATAGACCTGTCTACCTCGCAAGTTTATATACCTACCAGTCAGGTAACCCTGAGGTAAATTTTCTCTAAGGAGCTATGAGTAAAGGTTGACCCTGTACCAAAAGTGTGACCTACCTGGGTAATGCTTGAATATATTATAAATAATACCATGGGCATTACAGATCACCTGGCAATTCAATAAATAGAAGCTCTCCCTCTGTCTATCATAGGCCCCTTAGACCTCGTAGGGTCTTGACAGAAATATAGGCACATTCTATAGCTCAACAAAATGTGCTGTACCAGAGATGCTCTGTGTGGTGATGGTCTGCTGTCCTGGGGAACTAGATATTCTTCCCTACATGCTTTAGTATGATACTGAGGAAATGGTTTAGGATCTCGGTGGCTGATGGTTTAGGATTTCTGTGG